>NW_025934367.1:0-25995 GCF_000764305.2 Hyalella azteca | reverse complement strand
GGCCAATCACTGGCGAGTCGGAAGGGAAGCCATCAAAGTCAGATTGGTCAATCATGGTTTCGCTGAAAAGATCTTCTGGTCTTCCAGATGATGACTCCGCCATACTACTTCTTGTTTCTACACTTGGCACACTAGATTCAGTAAAACGTGGTAAAGGGAAGAGTGAAAATTCCGCAAAGCGTATGGCGAACAATCCATCGTGAAAGTGTCGAGGAGAATCGTCTTCCGTAAATGATATAATTTTAAGATTTGAGTAAAAGAATGTTTTCGATTTGAGCACTGATGAAAAATGTCAATACTCTACTATCCCTTAAATCACACATTAAGGGCTTAGAAAAAAATTTACCGTAAATCTCTCGTTTATTTTGTTTTGTTTGATTTTCATCAGGTATAGGCGTAAGCATTTTCCCAAGCGCATATAGTGCAATATGGCGTGAAATGCTGAAATGAAACAAGATGATAAATGATATACAGAAATCATTATTTTGCTCTTTCTTTATTACTTATTTTTCACCGTACCTTAGGAGTGTTTTTCACAGTACCAGGGAATCTGTTTAAACTGTCAGCGACGCGAAGCGAGAAGAAATCTATCGCATTGATAAGTTACACGCAGCTCTCTCAATTTATGAAAAAGACCCTAGGTGTTCGTTGGTGTTACATTGTATTCTGATAGCCATTCTGCTTAAACCAAATTTTTGTTTGCTTGTTTAGTTCAACGAGGTCGCTATGGAGATGTTGATAACGACTTGGGAGTGTCATAATAAGTAGTCTTCCTTCATAAAATTTGCACTATAATCCCAGCAGTATTCTCTTTGCTCGCCTTGGACACTCTGAAATCATATTTACGACTTTTTCAAGTTCGGTGAACACACAGCGTTTCCAAACGCTAAGTGCCGGTGCAGCAGTCCAATAAACAACAGCTGAACGTAGTACAGCAGTGCGGGTTGGTGGCAGTTATATTAAAATCAATTGACATAGTATAATAATAGAACGCCTTATGTGGTTATTTTTATTTGAACTATAGTCTGATCTTAAAGTACAAACTAATAAATACAGACATATTCGAGAATTTGAAAGCGAAGAGAACGCCAAATTACGCCTAGCAAATTACGGACCAGGCAATAAGTCTAGCAGCTATCTCAATCGATCGTCAGCTATGGAAAGATCGGGTACCAAAGGCCGGATCCCTTGTGAATCAAGTCACGAAAAGTTCAAGAATCGGCAAAAGGCCATGGGCCTATTTCTTTAATGCCGACACTTCTATTCTAAGTAAATTTGCCGTATCTTAATTAAAAACGTTTCTGAGACCAGCACCATCATCAGTTATAAGAATTCTAGAAATTACACGCACAATCAGTGAAGACAATTAAAATATACACGACTTGGATGTAAACTTATGCCAACCTTAAACGATTTCGGGTAAATTTTAATGTTCACTGCTGACTGAACGAACATTCTCTAGAATCATTTGAACTGATGATGGGGCAGGTCTCCGAAACGCATTAAATGAAGATATGATGAATTTCTTAGACGTGTTCTTTGCTTTTAAGTTCTTGGTGAAGTCGCGATTTAATCAGACTAATGATAATAGTGACTAACTCCACCAGCTCAGTGTAACTCCACCAGCTCAGTGTAACTCCACCAGCTCAGTGTAACTCCTACTTAACCCCACAACTGAGACCTGCAGTCAGACACCGCGAGCTCAGCGGTGGGGCGCTCAGGAACAATCCCCCCTAGGAACGCGAAATCCCATAGGACTTCTGACGAGCACAGACACGCGTCAGAAGTCCCCCCTGAGGGGAGCACCGTCATCAGTTAGAAGAATTCTAGAAATTACACGTACAATCAGCGAAGACAATTAAAATATACACGGCTGGGATGAAAACTTGTGCAAATCTTACACGATTTCGGGTAAATTTTAATGTTCACTGCTGACTGAACGAACATTCTCTAGAATTATTTGAACTGATGAAGGGGCTGGTCTCCGAAACACATTAATGAAGATATGACAAATTTCCGTGTTCTTTGCTTTCAAGTTTTTGGTGAAGTTGCGATTTAATCAGACTAATGATAAATGAGACTAATTCCACTAGCTCAGTGCAGCAGCAAGCATAAGTTAATGGCATAAATGCCACATCATGAAGGTATTACCACCCATTACGAAAGATCCATAAATATAAATCATTTATGGCAGCATGAAGTGTCTTCTACAAATAGCCATCATTGCAACGCTATTAATAAATTTTTACACGCAAAGTATAGTCCATTTCTTTTATATTTAATACATAACACGTATGAAAAATTTGTACATTATAGCGTAGAAAATACCGTTAAAAAAAGATTAACATAATCGAACATCATGTTGATGTAACTATATCACATAAATGAACTTATATTAAACAGTAAATTATTAAATGTTAGAACTCCTGATGGTACAAAAAAAGCTATCAAAATCTTTCATATTGCCTTAAAAAAAGTTTACATAATCCAAAATAATTACAAAGCACACACATTAATAAACACGCACAACTGCGACTGTCAGGGTTTATTATGGTAATATATGGGTTTATTATGGTTTTAAATATTCGAATTTAGTATTCGAATTTAATAATCGAATTCGAATTTAGTTTCCAACCATGAAAACAACTTATATTATGGTTTTAAAACCATGAAAAATCCTTATATTATTGTTTTTACCTCAAGTTTTTACAATTACAACGTGCGAATCCAAAGATAGGCATTCATCCTATCAACGCATCACGCCGTGCACATGGCGAATACCATCACTTGTTTCGTGAGTTGAAAAAGGACGCACAGAAATTCAAGGAACAGACGAGAAATGACGATAGAAACTTTCGACCTCCTACTCTGCCTCATCAAGGAAGACATCTACAAACAGTCTACCAGCTGCAGGAGCGCTATTTCACCAGAGGAACGTCTTGTTGTCACGATAAGGTAAGGAATAATCATAAGGATTTCATTTAACTGCTATACTTAATTGAAATTTCCATATCATTCTTTAATACATGACTACAAAGCATATCATACATAGGTACTGCAATTATAACTGCTTGTAATAAAGTGTGCCAGAAAAATAAAAATAAAATATTGTGCAAAAACATGGTATCCGATGAGAATTACAATTCTAATTTTACTTTGTTAACATATTACAGATGTTGATCCTCGCCATGCAAAAACTGGAAAACCAATTTTAGTACTTTCATTCGAAACATGCACTGGTTCCTAAGTGTCATGTTTTTCATGGAAGGTACTAAACTCAACAAAAACTGACGACAATCGTCAGTTTCATTACTCTGGTCTTTACGGAGCAATTCAAGCTTTTCTTTTTCTAGATCTAAAAAATTTTGATGGAAATCGGACTCTACTTTCATTTTATTTCTGATTGGTTTAAGTGACTTTGTTACCGGTAACTGTTCTGCATCAACCGAGGTTTCTTCACTACCGGGATGGTCTCTGATGCTTTTAGACGTCTTTCGGGCGACAGATTCTGGGGAAAATACATTGCATTTGAATTAGGCACAAACACTTCAACTCCTATTGAATTAACATTATTTAAAGGGCCACTGGTAAACATATTTTACTGTCAATAGGAAATAGATATATTACTCGACAATGGTCTGTTATGTTAAGGTATTCGATTGCAACAAAGATATTAATGCAGATTTTTTTTTCTTTCAGATATCTGTCAACCGGGGTTTCGTTCCGGTCTTTGGCATTTCAGTTCAGAATGGGAAGATCTACAATTGTTACAGAGACGTGTGAAGCGATTTGGAAGAATGTTCAGCCAATTTACATGCCATTTCCTGATAGAAAGTTGTGCATGGAATTCAATCTCAAGGCAATTCAATCTCACGTGGAATTTTCCGAACTGTTTCGGTGCAGTCGACGGCAAGCACATCTGCATTGAAGCTTCTCACAAGTCAGGATCATTGTATTACAATTAGAAAGTTTTTCTCTCTCGTTTTGCATGGTGTAGCAGATCATGAATGCAAGTTCATCACTGTCGACATTGGTGCGCATGGCAGGCAGAGTGATGGAGGAGTGTTCAGAAACAGCGATCTGGTTAAATGTCTCGATGTAAATGCATTAGATTGCCCTGCTGCCCAACAGCTTCCTGGATCTGAAGACAAAACCTCATTTGTCATTGTTGGGGATGAGGCTTACCCACTACTACCATTTTTAATGCGTCGTTACCCTAGACAAAATTAAGATCAGTCAAAGAAAATTTTTAACTATCGTCTATCTAGAGCCCGGCGACGCGTTGAGTGCGCGTTTGGCATTATGACCGCAAAATATAGATTACTAACGAAGTCTATCGAAACAAGTGTTGAACATGCAACGGTAATTGTAAAAGCCATTTGTGTTTTACACAATATGATCCTAGCTCGAGAAGGCATCGACACTGAAGCAGAAACAGGTGTCGAGGATCACTGTGAAATAGTCAATACCAGAACACCAACCGCTGAAAGAAATAGCCCTAGATACGCTATCAATGTTTACCGCCCTCCTCCCGCTCGCGCACGAGATCGCGACGGGTTTTAACTCTCGGCGTCCTCCAGCCCGCAGTCGCCGGTGCAGTCGATCTCTCGAAGGCTGTCGACAGCGTCGACCAACATCTCCTTCTGAGCATGATCGCGGCCTCGGACCTACACCACAAACCTGGTCCACTGGCTGTTCTGCTACCTCAGAGGCAGGCAGGCATCCTGCTTATACCTAAGAATGCAATCGTCTTTCAGAGCAATACACTCGGAAGTGCCCCAAGGCTCGGTCATCTCGCCGGCCCTCTTTAATCACTTCATCTCCGATATCCCAGTGCCGACCCCCAACATTGCCTCATATGCGGACGACCTTACCATCTTCGTGTAAGGTCGTCTCAGATTGGTCGGCTGCCAAGAAACTGGGCGTGGCTCCTGGCAAGTCCTCGGTCACGCTCTTCACCCCAGACACCCACCAATCTCGATCCCACCCTGCTGCCACCATCTGCAACGGCATCATCCCCCTGCACAAAACCCCCAAAATCCTGGGGGTCACCTGGGATACGCACTTCACGTTCTCCCTTCATGTTAGAGCCACAGCCACGAAAACGACTGGATCTCTTCGCATCCTAAAAGCCCTTGCCGGCACAAACTGAGGCTTCTCCAAAGAGGACATTGTTGCCACCTACCGTACCATCACGCGCCCAATCCTACACTACGCGACCCCTATCTGGTACCCTGTCGCCTCACGCACAGCAATTGCTAGCCTTCAAACTATACAAAACACTGCCCTGAGATTAGCGACCGGCTGCCTCAAAATGGCCCCGATCGCTAATCTTCACCATGAGACCGGCGTCCTTCCCTTGTCCGCGCACCGAGACCTGGCTTGTGCCCAGTCCCTCGCCAGTGCCCTCCAGCCCTCCCATACCTCATTCCGCATCGTTTCTGCTTCTCTCTTGGACCGCCCCATACAGGCGAGGTTCAGCCACCTTGTCACACCATTTCTGGCAAACGGTGTCATGCCCGCCGGTGCCTATGGAGAGGCCAAGCGGTCCCTCCGCATGGAGATCGCCTCCCGCGTTGCGCCGACTGACACCATAAACGCCGTCCTCGCAGCCCCGCCACCGCCAATTGCTTCAGTGGAGGCCTCACTCCCTCGCCCCTACCGCTCAGCGCTATCCCAGCTCCGCTCGGGATACTGCTTCTCCCTGGCGTCCTATTCCGCTAGAATCGGACGCCCACCTAGCTCCGCCTGCCCGGAGTGCAGAGATCCCCTCCAGTCCGTCCAGCACCTCTTCGCCTGCCCCGCCTTCCCATCGTCCCTCAGCGTCTCCTTACTGTGGAACAACCTCGTGGAGGCAGCGGCATTCCTGGCCACCCTCCCTGCCTTCGCCCATCTCCCCCTCATCCGGTGCCTTCCCTCTGGCCACCACCAGAGCCTCCCACCGATGAGCGTGATGGTCGCAACAAACAACAACAACATCAATGTTCGTAACACTCTGACTATTTACTTTACTTCTCCCGTTGGGAATGTTCCATGGCAGGCATACATCTAGATTATAAATAGAAGTTACTATTTACTAGTACATACATAAATGAAATAAAGTGATGTTTTATTGACCCTACCAGGAATACTCAATGCATCACATATCTGCGACCAGCTGTCATTGATGTACTGACGATTACCGTGCTTGGGGTGCGAGGCGTCTCAGATAGCCGGCACGGCTTGGATGGAGCAAATCAAAGCTTCAACATCCACCCTCGATGACGTCTCAGAGGCAACTACACGCGCTTGTATATATAACTCAACAAATCTACAAGCTTCGCGTGTCAGCAAGCGCCGCGGGTGCTAGCGCGAGCGCGCGTCCTATCTGGTCATCCCTATGGGATTGTTTGAATACTGTATAATATAGTCGCTTCAGCGCGCTTGCGCTCGCGTGCGCTTTCTCGGTTTCTTTCTGGCCGCACCCTTATGCTATGTCCACACGCTCAGTATAAGCCATCTTTTATGTGACGAATTAGGCATGCTATGCCGTTGAGTTAATAAGGAAAGAGATGGTGTCAAATGAAACTACTTATCCAAGCCATGTTTAACCTTCTTGTGTTTTTTTAAATTTTGATAATTTGCAGCCTGATAATGACACAAGTCGCATTGAAAGCCAGTTCCTATACCGTGCTTGGAAAACGAGTGCTCTCTGAGAATCCGTCTCGTCGCGGTGACATAATCACACAACTCACATTGGAACCCAGCCCCTATACCGTGAAGAGAAAACATGTGATGTTTGAGAATCTGTTTCCTAGAAGCAACATAGTCACATGACTTGCATTTGAACCCAGATCCTTTACCATGAATGGAAAACAAGTGTTGTCTGAGAACATGTGTCTCTGCAGCGGCATAGTCACAGAACTCGCACTGAAACCCAGTTCCAATACCATGACTAGAAAAAAGGTGCCGTTTGAGAATGTATTTCTCAGCAGCGGTGTAGGAACAAAGATGACAAGAGAACCCAGCTCCCACACTGTGTTTTAAAATCATGTGGGCTTTAAGTACGGATTTTTGGGCAGCTTTATAGTCACAAAGCTCGCATTGAAACCCGCTTCCTATGCCATGTTTAGAAATCAAATGCAGTTTAAGGATTGGTCTACGAGCTGCAATATACTCACAAAACTGGCACGGGAACCCAGTTCCAACACCATGTTTAGATATTAAATGGGTTTTGAGGAGCCTCGTATTAGCAGCTTTATGGTCACATAACTCACATGGTAAGCCAGTTCCAATTTCATGTTTAGCAATCAAGTGTCTTTTAAGCAGTCGTTTCTCACCAGTGCTATAGTCACATAATTCACATTGCAAGCGAATTCGAGAACCACACTTGGGAATTCGATGCGTCTTTGAATGCTTTCTTGAATTTGTAGGAATATTTCCATCATTATCGGCCTTTCCTTGGTCCTTGTTTACGCGAGGAAACAACATATGTTTCTTCTGGCCAGCGTTGGCCTGCAGCTTGCACTGCACACCGATCTGAAGGTTGGAAGTAGATACATAGTAGCTATACAAGGATTACCATATGCTAGCCATTAAAATTTCAAATATACAAGCTTTCATACTCAGACCATTAAATAAAAATGAAAAGGAAGATTGTTAATGTATTCATATAAAATAGGATATATTTCAGAAACAAAAATATACATTGGCACAGATGCAATTCGTGAAATAAAACTTTAATCTATTTTGCAATTCGTGAAATAAAACTTTAATCTATTTCTATAATAAGACAATTGGATAAAAATTATATTATGTTTGAACCTCAAATTTCCTCTAGTTCAACAATAGATCTTTATATTATGAAGAACTGCCAGATCCAAATACTATTTAAATTTAAACTCATGCTGGGTACATTGGCTTGGCATGCAACTTTGAATACACTTTTGCATGTGAACAATGAACTTTTAAGCACAATGGAACAAATACTTCATGAGATGTCTAAATATTTATATTGGATTCAGTGGTTTCATGGTGAAATGAGGAATATGAGGTCTAATGGAGTGCAATCATTTGCGGACCATAGAACTTGTAGAAGTCATATATTATGTATTAACAGCAGCAAGTATCACCAACCTGTTGATCAGGCTGAGCAACCATGTCCTGTGAGCCGCCTTGGTGGGCCTCATCAAGAGGAGCTTCCTTCTTGCACGGCACACACAGCAAGGGGGAGGGAGTTGGCTGGTCACCACAAACAGGAATGAGCAGATGGCGTGAAGTTGATTTGGACATGTAAGATTGACTAGCATGAGGCATAGTTTACAGATGTAAATTTTATTAAAGATACAAACTCTCTGAAAGGCATAGTTCCTAGATGCAAATTGTCTTAAAGATACAAACTGTATGAAAGGCATAGTTTATAAATGCAAGTTTCATCAGACACAAACTGTCTGATATAAAAATAGAAATTTTACAAGTTATTCAGTTGATTCTTTTGAATGCATAAAAAATAAATTATAGTATTTTTTTTTCATGTAAGTATAGTTTTGGTTACAGTAGGTATGAAAACTCCTCTGATGATAATCTCTTGAACACTCATTTGCATAATTCACCACAATATTGTATGGAGCAAAGTACACTAGAAAATATTCTTAAAACAAATGTGGCATAAATATATAGGTACATTGCATGAGTTATATTACATGAAATAACTTTTATTGATCAGCAGATTGGCAATTTCACCTCATTTTTATCAGCGGAAATTGGTTCCTCCTTCACTGTTATATTGTTGTCCCCTTCATCTGCAGGCTCTTCTTTGATGTAAATAATGTTTCCTTCTTGTAGGGCAGATGAGTCAAGGCTCATCATGGCTGGATAGAAAAATTTTAAATTACCATAATGACCATTAGGAATAAAATAATAGATCCATAGACAAAAAGTTAAACTGAATCTTCATTATTGACATTTGACACCATTTTCCCATTATACATAATGTATGATAATATGATTTTGAGGGCACTGATCAAAGTTTGTTGTCAGTAGTTTTTTTTTTACTTTAGAGAAAGCAACACAACCTACTTACACAGTGCAATCAAATTAGATTAGGGTCTGATCATTCTGATGGCACTGACTAGAGTACAAGCATTGTAGCAATCTCCTTATCACAATATCACCTTATGAAGTTATGAGTCCAGTCATGACCTCGTCCTTATCTACTTCAGATTTAAACCAATATCTTATGTATTATAATGCAGGCATCAATGATACTCTATTTAAGTTTACTTAACTATTCTACTTGAAAGACTAAAAAATGAATTTGAGGAAGAGTCTAAAAAACTCTCTCGTCTCTGTTTGCCACTATCCGATGCACAATGCTTTGCAACTTCATCTATACATTAACAGGTTGTCCAAGAACCCCATCCGCGTTCCGCGCAACTTTACTAAGCTTCTCGATACTCATAGGATGATAGGACTCAAAAAGAGAGATTAAAACGTCACTGCTTTGCCACAAGGGTCACACTCACACTTGAGAGTTGGAGGTGTTAAGGTGCTGAAGTCGCTGCAGCGCAGAGAAGGTGGCGAATAAAAGATCCATCGAATGCAGCGGAGAATCAAGAGATTCCGTAATTTCGAGAGCTGGATGTGCAACAGTGTAATAGAATATCAACAATCTTTCACTGGTGCGATAAAACCCGCAACTTTTTATATTATAATAACTTTAGGCACTTGATATGTAGAGTTTGAATGAAATCTACAAAGTATTTGCTTCTAAATGTTCAATGATCATATTTCCTGAAATATTTCAATCGCGTCAAAATTCAGAAGTTCAACGCGGATATCTCAAAAAAATTGAAACCATTGAGTGTGGAGTGATGAAGTAAGATGAATCACTCTTTAATTCAATGTTAATCCCACTCTGTACTCTAAATTAGTGCTTTGCACGCATTAGTAGTGCTTAGAGCAGCGATGACTGTGCCATTTTTTTTTCTCAGAGTTTCAACGCTTATATCTCAGAAGATAACTTTACAATTACACTTAGTACTGGCTAAACTCAATCGACAATTCTACGGACCCGCCTGCGAACTCGCCTGCGGACTCGCGCAACTGGGACACTCATAATTCCTTCAATACCTATCGGATCTGTATGAATTTTGGAATGTGAGTATTAATTAACGATACGCTGCCGCAGGAATTATTACAGATTTTTGCATGAATTATTTCTTAACCTAACCAAATCTAACCTAATAGCAAGTCATGTAAAAATCTGTAATAATTTCTGCGGCAGCGTATCGATAATTAATACTCACATTCCAAAATTCGAGCAGATCCGTTAAGTATTGAAGGAATTATGAGTGTCCAGTTGCTTAAAAAATACGTTTATTGGTTTTAATTAAAAATAATTAAAGAAAAAATCTGTAATAATTTCTGCGGCAGCGTATCGATAACTAATACTCACATTCCAAAATTCGAGCAGATCCGTTAAGTATTGAAGGAATTATGAGTGTCCAGTTGCTTAAAAAATACGTTTATTGGTTTTAATTTAAAAAATTCATATAAAAATCTGTAATAATTCCTGCGGCATCGTATCGATAATTAATACTCACATTCCAAAATTCATACAGATCCGCTAAGTATTGAAGGAATTATGAGCGTCCAACTTGCGCGCAGCGTTGCCAGATGGTATATTTCTATACCAGATTTCACAAATCTGGTATTTTCAGAAGGTGTCTGGTATGAACATTTTAGATCTGGTATATTTGCCTAAATCTGGTATTTTTCTGGTATTTTCTGACTTACTGCAAATTTACTGCATTAAGTTCCACCTCTGAAGTTTGAATTTCCTCCAACGTATGCGTGGATTATATAGATTACCATCAGAGTGGCGCGACTAGAGGTTTCCCGCCATTTTTGGAACCTTAAAAATCTGTAATAATTCCTGTGGCAGCGTATCGATAATTAATACTCACATTCCAAAATTCATACAGATCCGCTAAGTATTGAAGGAATTATGAGCGTCCCACTTGCGCGAGTCCGCAGGCGAGTTCGCAGGCGGTCGGGTCCGTAGAATTGTCGATTGAGTACTGGCTAATAGTGCTAGAAGCAACAATGGCAGCGATTTGCAAGTTCCGGATGTTCAACGGTTATATCTTCAAAAGCATCTAGCTCTAAAAGCACTGAAACTACTGGAGTGCCAAGTTATGAAATATTAAGTAAAATGTAGGAAAACCTGTGCATCTAATTTCTTAATAAGATGATTCGTTTATAAAAATTCTAACAATTTACGGATTTATTTCATTGTTTCAATTTTATTATTAATCGACAATTGCTTTAATTTCAAAAAGGCTTGAATCCGAGTATTCGCGGTTTTAAGTTTTCGTATGAAAATCGTACCAATGCAAGGGTTCCAATGATACACTGGCGCGTTTAAATTATAAACTAGTAAATTCAAGTCTCCAGCATACGTTGACAAAATCTCTAGTACAAGAAAAGGGGTCATCCGAATAAAATCAAGTTAAGAATCTAACAGTTTACATCACTCAAACTTCCAAATTATAATTACCAAAAATGTTTATCCATTATGCAGTGTGCAGTTGCGTAGGGTAGGTCGAATGCCGCATACGCCCGTGTTTCCAGCTGCTGTATTGTTAAATTAGGTAGTCATCTTTACAATATTAGTTTCTTCTAAGTAGTCATTCGCCATGCAAGTTTCTCCCATCTAACAGCATTTAAGTAGTCTACTTTACACAGTTTTTTTACGAAATAATCTGATGTCCCGGAATGTCTACCGAGACTCTGTAGGCCTACGATGACGGAGACAGCGCAGCAAAAACCTGACGGGCGTTGGGGTTAGCTCGCCTTCCAGTGTGTAAGCCTCGCCAGCTTGCGGTTCCTTTCTTATCGAAGTGGTTTGGGCCGGGTGCATCCTGTGTCACGTATAGAGACCGGTGGTTGAAGGAACAACAAACATTCTTTGTTATAGGTAGACTTAAATACTAACGATTACTTGATTAGAACGCTTATGAATGATATACAAATTTTCGAAAGCCAACAATGTTATCTTAACGTAATCACATTAAATTCAAGGAACTAGTTGCTATATATTTTTTGACATGCAAAAAAAATTAAATAATTTTTAATCCAGTTCATGCATTATTTAAAGAAGTCTAACCCATGTTAGGGCGCAACCGTGGGCCACGAATTTCCAGTGCACACTGCACAGCTTATGCTCAAGTCAGTCTCGTCTCCTTGTATGTGGACGTGCCATGAAGATAATTCCAGGCTTAAAGCGTAACACTTAAGAAGAAAGATCTGCGACTGTGAAGCTTCCAAGCCTCTGTTATCGATGTCTGCTTGAGAACCTCATTGAAATATTTCATATATTTTATAAATATTGAAATGTTTTACTCCCGCAATATACTTGTATAAGTATACTCATGGTCTATACAAGGTCCCAGAAGTATTACTAGAATTCGAAACTAGAACCAACACCAGGGGCCACGAGTCCACGACTATAAACTACAAAAACTGTCGTTCAACTCATCCATGCGAGTCACCGCTCCGAGTTACAGAGTTGCCACTCCAACATTTCTTCTCGCTCCGAGTCACCGACATGTGGAACAGCCTCCCGGATGACATCGTGGACGCTCCGATTATAAACGTCTTCAAGAACGGACTATGATGAAGATTTTCAGTAGTATATGTTCAGCTCGAATTGCCAATCAGTATCACCCCACGGGCCTGAAAGTAGTCGAGTAACTCTTCAATTTAACGCCAGTTTCTATAAGATCTTGTATAAATGCCAGTTTTTTGTATCTCTAGCCCATTCTTCAGCGCCGACACTACTATACTATCCTACGTGCAATCCCACGATGGCCCTACCTCCACACTTACCACAACTCTCCGATTTGCTGCTCCGACGTCCCGGTTTGTTTTTGATGGGTCAATGTGAGGTGAGTCCAGATGTAGGACTGCTTTCTTATGAGTGAGTATGAAGTGGCTGTGATCTTACGGCGCTATAGCTTTAAGCAATTAACTTCACTCGCTGTTATATCCTCTAGCACAGGGGTTTCCAAACTATGACCCGCGCCACATTATTCCATCCGGCCCGCCGGATGAAATCGTGAAATGAATAAATAATTATTGTACGAATGGCATCGCAGAATTATTCAAAGCTGGGGCCTGCTGACTGGTGGCGCTCAGCCCGAGTCAGTTTTCCTCTATCTCGATAGCGTGACGTACAGATACTATTACTTGTAGGCAGAGATACTTGTAGGTACAGATACTATTGCTTGTAGGTAGGTGGACAGTAGAGCGCTACATGTAGCGACCGCTACTAGCGGCCGCTACATTTTCAGTAGCGGTAGCGGCGCTACATTTAAGCAGTTATAGCGGTAGCGGTAGCGCCCGCTACATATTTAAGTAGCGATACGAGGTTTTGCCGCTACAGCGCTACCGCTACATTTCCAGATAAAGCCTTTAGATTTTACTTAATAGTATAAATATTATTTAAAAACCAGCATGATTCATACATAAAATGAATTACAGAATAAAACTGTACGAAAGATTTCGGTGTAATGTTGTCAACCTCAGCCTGTTACTAGTGTCAACATGTTGGTTGTTACTTGTTAAGTTGTTACCAGTTACCACTTACAGGTTTTTTTCATGTTAATGGCATCGCAGAATTATTCAAAGCTGGGGCCTGCTGACTGGTGGCGCTCAGCCCGAGTCAGTTTTCCTCTAGCTCGATAGTGTGACGTACAGATACTATTACTTGTAGGTATGTGACTGCAATGCTGAAAATCTTTCAACTCACTTTCAAATGGAAATTACTGACCTCCAGGCAGATGAAAGACTGATTTATAAGTATAGAGAAGGAATCCTTATTGAGTTTTATTAATGCCTCCAGTCAGATCAGTTTCCAAATTTAATAAAGTTTGCTTGTAGTTTTGTGTCCATTTATGGTTCAACATACTTGTGGGAACAAAAATTATCCTAAATGAAGTATGCGAAATCTAACTATCGAGCAACTTTGTCTGATGGTCACTTGATGCTTACAATTGGCTCATCTAATCTGGAACCGGATTTTAATGAAATTTTGAAGTCAAAACGACAGCATCATTCGTCGCTCTAATTTGGTTTGATAAAACTAAATACAGGCATCAATTTAGTTTACCCCGATTTTTTCCAAAATGATATGTCATAATTGTGTGAATAAAATTATTGTTTTTTCTATTCCTTCGGCCTGCACAAATATGGGAAATATATAATGTGGCCCGCACATTGAAAAGTTTGGAAACCCCTGCTCTAGCATAAATGAGTATAAACTAAAGTGTGATTTTGGACTTGGAAGCCTCCAGCACGCTCACCATGGAGGTGAGTCCATTCCTCCCAAATTCCCGCCATTGAGAAGCGACCTCGTCTCTGACCGACGCACTGCTGACTATAAAAGGCGCGCGATAACATGAGATTCTTATTTCATTGCCAGGCTCAGTCGGTGTTTGACGGCAGGCCGCTCGTTCCCGATACAGACTCACAACTCCGATATGTAAGTGTTTGAATAACTTGTGTATTGTGACCTGTGCTTGAGATTAACGTTGAGATGCCTTGACTGAAGATTACGTATTAATCTTGAATTAAATTTAATTGGTCCATTCTAATTTTGGATGGTATTATTTAAGGCATCAAAAGTAGTATTACGGATAATAATTATTTAAAGTTGGTCGTGGTGTATCGTCCTATAAATTATGAAGCGCAGTGTGGAGTGACTGCGGCTACGGCTCATGATAGACAACTGTGTTTATGAATTGAGGCAGATTTAAACTATGGCTGTAGACCTGCGGCTCCTGTGGCTTCAAGGCCCATGTTCGCAGCACGGTAAATTTGAGAGCAGGTTTTCGCGGCTGGGCGTAAAATCCACGTTCAGCCATCACATCGGCAAGTTCCTGGCTCTCGGCCTTGCGGTTATGTCTGTCGATGCGCGGATTTTCAGACAACGGACAGTTTTCAGGTGGCCGTTGGATGACCAGTGGTCAGCCAAAGACAATCAGCTCCGGCTGAAATCTGGGCATATTTTTTTACTCGGTTCTCATTAAGTTTTTTCCACTTGTCAGTAACCACAAGAGCCCTCGTGCGGTTACAGCTGAGTAATTTATGCCGTGTTTCTCATAACATTCAACAACGCTTTCGTCATTACTGTTAGCATTCGAGATTTTGACAGCAAATGTGAGCATGATTGTTGTTAACAAGTTTTTGGTGAGAAATACCTACAACATGGAAGCAGATTGACGAAGGCTGAGTATACCGATCAGTGGAAAATAAATTGTCAAATAAATGGACACCTTTACATACAGTGTATACGCTGTCTCTTATACACATCTAGATGTGTATAAGAGACAGATTCACCACAATATNATTGTAGTGTCACGTTGTGTTGTTATTGTAGTGTCACGTTGTGTTGTTATTGTAGTGTCACGTTGTGTTGTTATTGTAGTGTCACGTTGTGTTGTTATTGTAGTGTCACGTTGTGTTGTTATTGTAGTGTCACGTTGTGTTGTTATTGTAGTGTCACGTTGTGTTGTTATTGTAGTGTCACGTTGTGTTGTTATTGTAGTGTCACGTTGTGTTGTTATTGTAGTGTCACGTTGTGTTGTTATTGTAGTGTCACGTTGTGTTGTTATTGTAGTGTCACGTTGTGTTGTTATTGTAGTGTCACGTTGTGTTGTTATTGTAGTGTCACGTTGTGTTGTTATTGTAGTGTCACGTTGTGTTGTTATTGTAGTGTCACGTTGTGTTGTTATTGTAGTGTCACGTTGTGTTGTTATTGTAGTGTCACGTTGTGTTGTTATTGTAGTGTCACGTTGTGTTGTTATTGTAGTGTCACGTTGTGTTGTTATTGTAGTGTCACGTTGTGTTGTTATTGTAGTGTCACGTTGTGTTGTTATTGTAGTGTCACGTTGTGTTGTTATTGTAGTGTCACGTTGTGTTGTTATTGTAGTGTCACGTTGTGTTGTTATTGTAGTGTCACGTTAATGTTACAGGCGAACCTTCTTCATGACGCCCCAGGCGCTGGTGCTGCTGGTGGTGCTGGCGGGTGTGAGCTGTCAGATCCGCAGCTTCTCGGATGACGTGGACCTGACGACCGTCACCACGCAGGAGGTGGACGCCGTCCTGGCCAACAAGGCGGCGGTCCTGCAGCTCGTCGAGTGCTTCTTGTATGAGACGCTCTGCCGCTCCCGGGGGGCGCTCTCCTTCGTGCGTGAGTAGCTGGGGCGAGTGGGACCAAGGCACATCCCACTCATTTGTCATTTGTCCCTTTGACGAGTGGGACAAAGGCATGGCGTCCTCGTTTATCCCTTTGACGAGTGGGACGAAGGCATGACGCTCTCGTTTGTCCTTTTGACGAGTGGGACAAAGGCATGGCGCCGCCCTCCTTTGTCCCTTTGACGAGTGGGTCGAAGGCAAATCCCACTCATTTGTCCTTTTGACGAGCGGGACGAAGCCACATCCCACTCATATGTCCCTTTGACGAGTGGGACAAAGGCACGTCCCACTCGTTAATCTCTTTTTTGAGTGTGACGAATGCACATCACACTAATTTTTTCACATGTAAAACTGTGAATAAATGAATAATAAAAAATGGTACAAAAAATATAGTATTATGAATTTTTAATAGTAAATCATATCAATTAGTGCAGTCGTGACAGCGTTGACGATTGGGCTAAGTATGGCCTGTTGTCCAATATAGATATCACAGAATTTTCACAGCTAGCTCTGGGTTAAACCCACAACTCACAGCCCCAATCTAGCACCTCTGCCGTTTTTTGACAAATCTATTCAACGTCGCTTGAGTTGCGTCTTCGCTGCCACTTTGATAAGTTTTAAGTCAAGTCTGATGAACTCTGCTGAGTTCAAGTTTGACTCATGTGTTGAAGTTTGACTCCTGTGTTAAAGTTTGACTCCTGTGTTGAAATTTGGCTCCTGTGTTAAAGTTTGAATCCTGAGTTAAAGTTTGAATCCTGAGTTAAAGTTTGACCGCTGAGTTAAAGTTTGACTCCCGTGTTGATGTTTGACTCCTATGATAAAGTTTGAATCCTGAGTAGTTTGACTAGTGAGTTAAAGTGTGACTCCTGAGTTAAAGTTTGACTCATGAGTTGAAGTTTGACTCCTGTGTTGAAATTTGACTCCTGAGTTGAAGTTTGACTCCTGAGTTGAAGTTTGATTCCTGTGTTGAAGTTTGACACCTAAGTTTAAGTTTGACTCCTGAGTTGATGTTTGACTCCTGAGTTAAAGTTTGACTCTTGAGTTAAAGTTTGACTCTTGAGTTAAAGTTTGACTCTTGAGTTAAAGTTTGACTCCTGAGTTAAAGTTTGACTCTTGAGTTGAAGTTTGACTCCTGAGCTAAAGTTTGACTCCTGAGTTTAAGTTTGACTCCTGGGTTAAAGTTTGACTCCTGAGTTAAAGTTTGACTCTTGATTTGAAGTTTGACTCCTGAGTTAAAGTTTGACTCCTGAGTTAAAGTTTGACTCCTGTGTTAAAATTTGACTCCTGTGTTAAAGTTTGACTCTTGAGTTGAAGATTGACTCCTGAGTTAAAGTTTGACTCCTGTGTTAAATTTTGACTCCTGTGTTGAAGTTTAACTCCTGAGTTAAAGATTGACTGCTGAGTTTGACTCCTGTGTTAAAGTTTGACTCTTGAGTTAAAGTTTGACTCCTGAGTTGAAGTTTGACTCCTGTGTTGAAATTTTACTCCGGTGTTGAAATTTGACTCCTGTGTTGAAATTTTACTCCTGTGTTGAAATTTGACTCCTGTGTTGAAATTTGACTCCTGTGTTGAAATTTGACGTGACATTGCAGGACAAGTGAAGCGACTGGGCCCCCGTGGCCGCTGCTACCGCTGCTCTGCGCGCCAGCAGGGGCACCTCGACATCGTCACTAGACACACCATCTTCGCCATGCAGCGCTATCATCCTGTAGAGTATAGCAGGATATTGCCCTACATCAGGCACATATTGTATTAGTCATCTTAAGGAAAGGCGCTGGATCCTGCCCTACATCAAGAACATACTTTATTCATCCGACAGAGATTCGCATTATCTTGCCATACAACAAGATTGTGATCTCTAATGTAATATGCTACATTTATCCATGCCTTATTCAGCATTACAAATTCAGTTTCATTAAATAACATTAGTTTCTTTGTACCATGACTGAGAGCTTCTATGACGACATTTTTATGTCTAATGTAACAATACGCAACATTAATGATAAGGAGCTCAGACAGCGAGACCAGTACACTTTGTATGAAATAAATCTGCATAATAGTAACTTACGTTCTTATTAACCGCATTGAACTGGCAGTGTATCATGTGTCCATATATTATGAATTTATCTAATAAAATGAGGTTAAAATGTAAAGTTATCTTCATTGAAATTAGTGTATTTTGTGCTTTTTGCGCTACGAAACGGGCCTGCACTCTGCACCTGCTGCAGGGCTTATGTTAAAGGCTCTGATCAAAAACATTTTCTTTTAGAATGCATAAATTTTCTTTGCGTTTTCTTCTTATTCATAACACAGATTTTCTAAAGGATAACTGAGCTAAAAAATTTCTCGCCTATATATGATTGTGAGTCAATCTTCAGAGACTTGACCCAAATACACATGTCAACTACTCATTTTTTAATTATATAAATATTTGTATCAATCATAACTGAAATTTATTGGAAGTCTTCATATAAACGATCCTGTTTATCTATGACTCGCTCCTCGTATTTCACATCGCCCAGGCAGGCGTCGTGGTATCAAGTCGTTCACGTTTATGACGCGCTGTTTGGATTCTTGGAGTCGTAAATGGAGGGAAAATCCACACTTTCGCCCCGCCCCGTAGTGTTTGTTGTTTGTTGTTTGTTGTTAGTTAAATGAAAAAATTTAAAATTTGTAAAGAAAGTTATTATTATCATACTAATAATTGATTTAGCTTAGAATAGAAAGCTGAAGAAGTTTTATCCTTTTTAAAAAGCCTGAGATTTTGACCAAATTGTAGCCGTTTTTCCTACAGATAATGTAAAAAAAAACATTATTTCTAGATTTTCATTATTTTCATTTCAAATAATTTTTTGCTAGATTATTCAGAGCAGAATCATACCGAATAATCATCCAATCGAGTGCATATTGAGATAAATTTATTTCTTTTGCTATTTTTAAGCGTTGTAGGAGAGTCGAGATATCAAGAAAGCCTTAATGAACGATAAGAAAAAAATTATTCTGCTAAGAGAAAACTATAAGAAAGTTAGCTTCTCGAATAAGAGGAACTTTCATATACAACTGAATCAGATCGTCCCGAGGCAAGATCATTTCATATAACATTCGTGGGATTTCATGAACAATTTGAAGACTTAATCGGTGTCCTGCTGCTTGACGATGGCAGAGCTGCCGCCCCTACGCCTGCCATGCAGCTGCTGCCCTGCCACAGCTCGCCTGGTGGCAGACGACTCACGTCGGGGAGGTGAGGGGTCCCCCACCTGGACCGTCTTCGCCTGGGGGAGCTGCACGCTGCTGTTACTGCGGTCCTTCTGCTGGGCACTAAATTGCGGCAGACGCTGCAGGCCTGGGACAACACCACTCAGACTCTGCTGCTGCAGGAGCTGTTCCTGCTGCAAGAGCAGCTGCAGCTGTTGCTGCTGCAGGAGCTGCTGCAGTTGTTGTTGTTGCAGAAATTGCTGCAGAGGGCTTGAGAACGGAGGGATGAGGCTCTGTGAGGGCAAGAGTGAGCGTAACTACCAAAGAAAACAAAGAAATGTACTCCCATCAAATTATTGATCACGTAGGTATGCAAATTAATGAAAATATTAATTGGTGCCAATATCAAACAAGCTACACTTAGAACTTTCAATTTCAAACTTTCAGTTTTCAATTTAAAAATTCAAGAGGTCTCTTACCTCCTGCTGCCGAGCGAGGATGTCTCCCAAAGACGTCTGGGGAAAGGGGCCAACAGGGTTTGTCCCTCTCAGGAGCGACAGGATAGGGTTAACTGTTGCTCTTTGCTGGTTCTGCAGAACCAGTGAGGTCAGGTCATTGCCTGCGGGCAGGAATGCCTGTTGGAAGCCAGGGGATAGGACAGAACCCTGTAGATTAGGGTTCTGGAACGACAGGCTCTGGAGCAGATTGTTTTGGAATGTTGGGTTTGAAAACGCTGGGCTTTGCAGAGTTGGGCTTAGGAATGCGGAACTCGGTCCCAACGGGTTCTGGAACGCCGGTGTTTGGAAGGCCGGGCTCTGAAAGGCTGAGTTTTGGAAGAATGGGTTCTGGAAAGGTGTGCTCTGGAAAGCCGGGTTTTGAAAGGCCGGGTTCTGGAATACCGGGTTTAGGAAGGCCGGGTTCTGGAAGGCCGGGTTCTGGAAGGCCGGGTTCTGGAAGGCCGGGTTCTGGAAGTCCGTGTTTTGGAATGGGTCGCGCTGGAATGGGTTGGTCAGCTGGTCGGAATCTAGGGCCAGGAACGACGTCAGCACGTGGCTGGTGGGGGCCAGGTTTCTGAACAGCGGCGGGGCGGCAAAGGACGTCAGGACGCGTGAGTCATCGGACTGAAACGGGAACCCGTTAGCGCCCGTTAGCGATTGACCGTCGCGGACAAGAATGGGCTGCCGGTTGGGGCCAAGAAAAGATTGCCCATTGAGGCCCAGAAAGGATTGGCCACTGTTGCCAAAGAAAGACTGGCCGTTGTTGCCCAGGAAGGATTGTTGGTTTGGGCCAAGGAAGGACTGTCTGTTGGGGCCAATGAGGGGCAGGCCATTGTTCCCGAGGAAAGGCTGTTGGTTGGGGCCAAGAAAAGACTGTCGGTTGGGGCCAAGGAAACTCTGATCATTGTTGCCAAAGAAGATCTGACCGTTGGGACCCAAAAAGGACTGGCCGGCGAGGCCAAGGAATGGCTGACCGTTCGTATCGATGAGGGTGGGTTGAGGAATGGGTCTGTCGAATGTTGATAAACCGTTTGAAGGGTTGAATCCAAAAGCTTGTTGATTATTGAAAGGGAAGTTTGAGCCAAACCCTGAAGAATCTTGACCAAAGTTCACCACTCTCGGTTCGAGTCGCTGCAGCCTGGGGTCTTGAAAGCCATTTTGGGCTCGTGTGGATGAGAAGCGGGAATCGAAGCCCGAACGTCCAGTTTGGTCGAACCGTGGAGCGTTGGACCGGTTAAGGAAGTCTTCAGGAGAATCCTCGAGGGCGCTCTGCAAGAGGCTACCTGTATTCTGAGTCTCTGCTGCAGAGAATCTATAGATGATCGGCACCAGCAGGCACCAAATAGTACTCAGAACCTTCATTTTTCAGTCGTTTACCTGGAAAAAGTCGTAGTGCGTTAGCTGTTGAACTGAGGATCTGGTCAACTGATCACCCCGAACACAACTGATTTATGGAGCACGCGCCCTTCGTTATATATGGTCGCGATCTGTAGAAATGTTATAATTGCGATAGCCTACAGGGCTGTGTATTAATTGCCCTCTATACAATTAGTTATATTGTATTGATGAAACCAGATAATTCGACCAAAGCAGCCCCTGCAGGCGGTGAGGTCTTGAATCAATCAAGGTATTGATGTCAAGGCTCACAGATACAAGACTTGGTCCAAGCTTGTGTTCGCTCTCAATTCAATCTTGGACAAAACGGAAGACGCGACCGATGCTCCTTTGTTCTTTGTGCGGCGAAGGAAAGCGAAAGCGACCGCAAGTTGTCGCGCTATGAGGGGGGGAGGGTGAGATAGAGAAGAGGGGGTGTAAGAGGGAAGAGGGAGTGAAAGGGGTGATGGAATGCTGCTCATATGTCACTTGTTGTGACAGTCTCGTGCCATGGGTGACGTGACAGTCTCATGCTATGGGTGCCGTGACAGTCTCGTGCCATGGGTGACGTGACAGTCTCGTGCCATGGTTGGGTGACGTGACAGTCTCATGCTATGGGTGCCGTGACAGTCTCGTGCCATGGGTACCGTGACAGTCTCATGCCATGGGTGACGTGACAGTCTCATGCCATGGGTGACATGACAGTCTCGTGTTCTCTCGCGCCTGTTCTCTCGTACCTGTTCTCTCGTGCCTGTTCTCTCTAACGTGTTCTCTCGTGCCTGTTCTCTCGTACCTGTTCTCTCGTATCTGTTCTCTCGTGCCTGTTCTCTCGTATCTGTCGTGCCTGTTCTCTGTTGCCTGTTCTCTCGTGTCTCTTCTCTCGTGCCTGTTCTCCCGTATCGATTCTCCCGTATCTGTTCTCTCGTGTCTGTTGTCTCTCCTGTACTCACACATATTAGCATCAAACTACTGAATATTTTAACCGAGAGTTCATAAAGTTCATGTCCAATATAAGTAATATAAAATAACATCAAATAATTATATTTTCCATATATTCCTCCGCGACACGACCTCGCGACTGCCGATGCAGCGAATACATGAAATGTACTCAAGGAAAATAGACAAAAAAAACACAATGCAGTCAAAATATATATTTAATTTTCCTTGAACTACCTTGCTTATGCTTTGAGAACTTTTATCCAGCTCGGAGCGCATGTGGTAAGATACAAATTTATTTGATCAACATCGTAACAGTATTCAGCGGTTAGCTAATGCTCGAAATCAGAGATTTGCAACCTCTTCAGCCAATAAATGTTATATTATTATGAAATTGCTATTTCTACATCAAATAACTTATTAATAGTTGCGAAGTCGTAACTCAGTTCGCATTTCCGTTCAACGTAACATTTACCCATGATGCTTCTGATAGCCCAACTGCATTACTTAATTAATCTCACTCTATGACCCTGATTACACCATGTCATCATTGCTTCAAGAAACGCTCACTATAAATATTTTAATTTCTAAATGAGGTCACGTTGCGTTAGAATTGTTATCATGTTTCCTTAATCACAACTTTGTAACTGCACAACAGGAAGGCAATACATGGAAGACGAAGGGATGGAGCAGAAATGGAGTTTGGAGATAAAAGGACAGGTTGGGGTGCAGTTGATGCTAGGATGGATGAACTGGATGAAAACCGGACAAGGAGCAGAATTCGGGCAGGATAGTTGACGCTGAAAGAACGGATGAAAAGAGGGCGAGGAGACATATTGCAAACCCAAGGGAATAAACAGGCCCTTTAAAGTACGAAAAAAAAAAACGAAAGAATAATTCAGTAGAGCCCATTTTAACATAACCAATACTGTACTTTAATTATTTTAGGTCAATAAATTTAAGACGCCAGGACGTTAAATCCAAACCTCGTCCCCTGTGTGTGGTCGTCTCTTCTGAACACAGACTCGTCGAGATCACTGACGGCGCCATCGTCCATTCGTGTCATCACCTCACCTGAGGGTTGGCCGTCGCCACGGCAACTTTTGGAATCAAAATTGCGTCGCTCGATTGCCTGTAACCCATGAAGCGCTATTGGCACAGAGCTGTCCGTGGGGAGAAGCAAACGCAACACAGGCTCCAGCTTCTGCACCACAAGCCCGCGTCTGTTGTCTTCACCAGTAGGCAGTCTGTTATAGTTCGGCTGTCTGTTGCTATCAGTCTGTTGCCGGTTGTTTTGGTCGTGGTGTCGCTGTCTGTAGTCATGATTTTGTTCTCGGTGGCCATTGAACTGCTGTTTGATGTCAGTTATCCTATGTCCATCTTCTGTCCATTGACCAGGTAATGGGACGCCACCTAACGAGGCGCCAATGTTTCTGTGATGACTTGGCTGAATGTTCAACGTTGGCTGAGAGTTGAACGTTGCTTGAGTCTTGAACGTTGGCTGGGAGTTGGACGTTGGTTGGGTATTGAATGAACCAACAGAGGTAACACGCGGGAAGTAGATACCTAACGATCGGCCCCCTACAACTTCACGAGTGTTGGATCTTGGTTGAGCTTCGAAGGTTGTTTCAGCGTTGAATTTCAGTTGAGTGTTGAAGGCTGGTTGGACGTTCAATGGTGCTGCTTTTGCTGTAGCGCGTTGTAGAGATATGCCACCTTTTGGGGTCTCGGTATCTTCATGAGTGTTGAATACAGATCGAGTGTCGATAACCGTTGGGTTGACGCGGCTGTTGATATCCCTGTCCGCAAGCGGGATTGTTGCCCCAGGAGGCAACATTATAATTGACGGAGCTTCTACCTTTAGTTTAGGTTTCTCTTTCGTATTTTCTCTTCTCGACGAAGTACGAGTTAATAAAGAAAGCTGAGCTCCAATGTCAGCCGGAGCATCTCGCTCTCCCGTTACTTGAGATAATGGAAAGGTTATTCCGAAGCTTCCTGAAGATGAGGTTGCCGTTTTACTGAGTTGAGAAGCACCTGAACTGGGAAGCCTGATGCCGAAATTTCCATTTTTGTTCCAGACGAATGGCTCTCTTACAGGGGTCGGTTTCGCCACACGAGGCTGAATGCCAAGGCCGTTGCCATTGAAAGCAAACTCATTTGTGGCAGCTGCTGGCGGCTGATTCTCTGAAACATACCTCGATGATAATGTACGGTAATTTTCGTCAGCTCTCATGTATGGCTCTTGAATTCTAGTTTTTTCGACACTGGGAGTCAGTGGCTGGACTTTGGTTCCGGAAGTTATAACAGGTAATGGCAGACTTCCCTCTGTCGAGGCGTTGAAGGCGGTTAAAAAAGCTAACTCACCTGACAACGGTTTAGGAGGGAATAGTGGTTTCGGAGGTTGCATTATGGTTGAGGGGGGAATGATTGGGGTCGGTTTCACCTCTGAGGTACTGTATACATATCCGGAATTAGGTTGACTTACGCTGGTATGCTTGAAAGATTTTGATTTCGATGCAATATTACCGGTAGTCTTAGCCATATGAGCAACATTTGACGGAGTTGTTCGTAAATAGGGCGAGTTATCAACTATTTTTGTCCGTTTTCTCTCCACTTGTTTTGCATTCGCGGCATTCAAGTCTTCGGGTCTACGGGACTTGACGAAGGAAGCGTAATCGAAAATGTTACTTTGAGAATCACTTGATGGACTTTGAGTTTGTTCATTTAAAGGTTGGATTGGGAATAGATGCCTCTTCTTATCGCTGCTTCGCTGGGGCAGTAATACCTCGTCAACTGTAGATTTGCCTGACACCAGAAGAGGTCGTCTTGCGATGGGTCTGGTAAACTTTTTCAACGAAGAAAAAGATTTATTAGTCGTGTATCTACGATCTTCAGCTAACAATGGAAAAGTCTTTGTAAATTCGGAAGTTTTGCTGTAGCGTGAATTTGAGTTCGTCAAGATACTGTGAGGATTTTTTATTTCTTTTTCTTTGATTAGGTTGTGTCTGAAAACATTGCCAGTTTCTATTTCATGCCCACCTTTGATTCTGAAATGTTCATCCCCAAGACTTGTTTGTGCGCTAATAGTACCATCTTCGTGAGTCCCGTCGCCAGCGTAAACAGGAACGTTGTTTGGGTCTTCGTAAGTGACGTTCGCGACGTAGCCTGACTCTGGCGTAACGTAGTACGCCACTTTCTGCCGACGTCCGTCAGGTAGATCCACGAAGTAAGATCCGCTGGTGAAATCCCCGTCCCGTTTTTCAGAGGCCCCGAACAGCTGCGCGTCAGGGGCGTTAAAGACGACGTATTGGAAGTCGTAGCTGGGGACCTGAGGGGAGTGAGAGGGGGAGGGTTACTCAGATATTGTAGCTGGGGACCTGAGGGGAGTGAGAGGGGGAGGGTTACTCAGATATTGTAGCTGGGGACCTGAGGGGAGAGAGAGGGGGAGGGTTACACAGATATTGTAGCTCCGTCGTCAGCATCAAGCACACCAAGTGTCAGCATCAAGCTCATCAAGTATCAGCATCAAGCCCACCAAGTGTCAGCATCAAGCCCACCAAGTATCAGCATTAAGCGCACCAAGTGTCACCATCAAGCACATCAAGCGTCAGCATCAAGCACATCAAGCGTCAGCATCGAGCACATCAAATGTCAGCATCAAGCACATCAAGTGTCACCATCAAGCACATCAAGTGTCACCATCAAGCCCACCAAGCGTCAGCATCAAGCCCACCAAGTGTCACCATCAAGCACA
>NW_025934366.1:0-1119 GCF_000764305.2 Hyalella azteca | reverse complement strand
CTTTTAAGTTGGTCCATGAGTGTAGTTTGCATGCCCGCCCAGTAGTTATTCTGTATTGTTTTTACTGGTATGCCCGACATTACGGTATACCTCAGTTGTACCATACCCAGAGCATATGCCCCACTTGTACCATACCCATTGCCCCACTTTAGACATACTAACAAATGCACGTACGAGATGCCTCCTGGAGCGGAACCTGTTCATTGCCTGGGGACTTGATGTACATACAGAAATATTCAACAAAAAATCTTGGGTGCATTAAAAAGTTAGTAAAAACTCCAGTAAAAAATATCAAATGGCATGACATACGTATGCATTAGGTGCTTATCAGTGGTTTGAAACAAATTAGTGATAAGCAAACAAATTAACAAATTTGTTTTTTGAAACAAATTAGCAAATTTTGAAGTACTTGTATCAAATAATTATGAGTGTGCATCATGGGATAGAAATATATGCAAAACTCACTGTCGGGAAAAGGTCGTTGTTGGGATTTATTCTCAAATTTTGGGAGACGAGGTGGTCGAAGATGGCCATGATCTGAAAAATAGAACAGTTTTGATCTGACAGCACATAAAATTTATTCACAGACATAATAGAAGACTTATACTAAACTGCTAACATCATTAACCATGATCATTGCACAAATTCTCTTACTTCTAGATGAATGACAATGTTCCAAAAAAAATTCTTGATGTCAATTCAAAAATATTGCACAAACTAATATATGAACAGCCTCTCTGATGTTTGATTACAAGTACAAAAATGTAGTAATCAAATAAAATCACAATTCAGCATTTGATGGTAGTCATGAGACTCCATCCTCATTAAAAAAACTGTCGAATTAGGACTTTTTTATGGGAAATTTTTTTTCACAATCTACAAGATGGTTTAAGTATTTAACCTGCTTATTAGAGGAACGAGTTAGCACAGAGAATTTTTTCAAATGTTGGAAAATATTTACCCTGTAAAAAATATTAAAAATCAAAATAAAGAGATGTAAAATTGTAAAATCAAAATAAAGAGATGCAAAATAATATTTACCCTGTACTAAGATGGTTTACATTCACTGGTGAGAGCAGCCCTACAATAAGTAGTCAATAATTAGGATCTTCAATAATT
>NW_025934365.1:0-1117 GCF_000764305.2 Hyalella azteca | reverse complement strand
CGCAGAGCGTCATTCGTGACTCGTGTAAGGCATTATCTAAGCGTCTACAACTCGTTATTGATGCAGATGGTGGACATATTGAATGAAATTGTGGGTGTATCTCTGAACCTCTGCCTACATGAACACATTTTCAAACATTCACAATTGTGTTTCATTTCATAGTTCTAACCACTCAAAGTTGTAACGCTAAATATTGATGACCCTGTAGTTATGCTATTTTGACTCGAATTATTCAAAGATAATCAGGCCAAGAAAGATTATTCGAAACATTTCACTAAATAAACTGTTGATATAAATAAAGTAAATAAACTATTATGTCTGTGTCGTCGGTCCATAATTACAATTATAATTTCAAGGCTTTAACGTCAACAAAAAAAAAACTGATTTATTAAAGTCGGTATCACTTACTATTACAGATTGCATCCTGTGAGAAAAATTATCAGATTGATAATAATAATAAATGTATTTGCTTATATGAGGTATAAAAATAAACAAGACGGTCGCGCAACGTTATTAATTCTACCTATAGGATAGTGAATATATCGATTTCTGTACGGTAGTTTCTTTTTTCGCATCACAAGCACCGTATCTCAATGTAGAAGTTATTAAATAAAACGATATAACAAAGGAGAGCACAACAGAAATTAGGAGACTGAAATAACCATTGCAAGAATTTCACGAGAGAGGACCAAAGCAATAAAAATAGACTCGAAAAAAAAACGTAAGAAATTCACGTTTATGACAAGGAAATTTAAGAAGCCAAGGTGCGAATGATGAAATTACGAGATATATTTCTAAAAAACAGTAACATAAGAGAATATTTATATATCACTCATAAAAAACTACTGCGTTGTAATGAATGGAATACAACTTCTTGTTTGACAAATTTTTTCACTGTTTGATAATGAATGTGCGATGAACAATCGAACCAGTAAATCCTGACTAAATGTCCGGTTCAATCTGGTTCGATGAACAGTTGTTGCGGCAGAGACCCCAGCCGCTCCAGAGTGAAATAATGTCAGTGCGACCACTGCGCTCACGGCCAAGTTTAAGCAATCGCAGTACCTGCCTTTAAAAAAATCTTGACCGCCTGACGGGGCCTATGTCCAGCTGTGGA
>NW_025934364.1:0-802 GCF_000764305.2 Hyalella azteca | reverse complement strand
TACGCTATAAGTATATATTGTATATTATCATTTATATATAATTATTACACATCTACACTGAATTAATAATTAAAATTAATTTTTTGAAATCTTGGGAAACAGAAGAAAAATTTATATATTATTTAATTATTTATTTAAACTAGAGGATTCTTAATGACGATGATATCTATATTTCGATTCTCAAAATCGCAGAATTTTTTCTGCTTGCTGGGGTTTCGAACCCGCAACTCACTGCTCCCATTTCCGTACTCTGAAATTTCTAAAAAAATGTCTAAATAAATAAATTTCTAATAAATTTGCGAATAAACAAATTTGAAAAAAATGTCTAAATAAATGAATTTCTAATAAATTTCTAAATAAACACATTCCTAATTTAATATTTAATTATTTATTTGATGTTCTTGGTGCAGAGAATAAGGCTGGTCTAAATTAAGGAGGAAACGGCTTCCCTAATTAATGAATTAATGAGTCTTCTTTAATGAGCCACATTTAATGAGCCACAATTAATGAGTTGTACAGAATGCATAGCTTGTTTCGCGCACATTTTAATATTTATTATACTGGAAAAGAAGCAAAAATTAGAAAAATCATATTCACTAAGCAATTTAGTACACTAACTTCATTAATTAATCATTAAATATCTAGTTCATTAATTAGTCAATAACTAATCAGTTCATTAATTAGTAATTAATTAACAAGTTCAATAATTAGTCATTAACTAACTAGTTCTTTAATTAGTATTAACTAATTAGTCATTAATTAGTCATTAACTAACCAGTTCATTAATCAGCCATTAAATAGT
>NW_025934363.1:0-692 GCF_000764305.2 Hyalella azteca | reverse complement strand
TGTTTGCCAATCCTTAATCTTCTCAAATCCATATCCAATAGGCATTGGGGTGCTGATCGCCAAACTCTCTTGAAGCTATACAAAGTTCTACTTTGGAGTAAACTTGACTATGCCTCACCCTTCTATGCATCTGCTGCTCAATCACACTTATCCAAACTCAATGTTCTTCAAAACAGAAGCCTCAGAATTGCTACAGGTTGTCGAAAAACTACTCCGATAATTTCCTTGGAAATTGAAACCAATGTACCATCTCTTAAAATCCATAGAGACCAGTCAATGTGCAAATACTGTGCAGGACTATGACAGTTACCCGAGTGCCCAGCCACTAATGGGCTACTTCTTGCCAGGCACTCCTGCCCAGAGAATGCATACTGCTCTTTCATCCCGCATGCCAGAACAATATTCCCCTGTGGTTCAATGTTCCATATTTCTTGTCAAGATGTGGATTATCAAGATGTGTTCGCTGGTTCCATATTTCTTGTCAAGATGTGGATCAGGCTATGTACGAGGTGGTCATGAAGGATAAGAGTTCCACGATACTGCTTCTTCACTGGTACTGCAAGCCGGTGTGCACTAAGCTAGCCACAAACTTTGTCAACAGCCTCCTCAAGATGCAGGCCCAGGTTGGGAGACTGGGAGCGGAGGTTTCTGAGGTGAAGGGCAGGGTGGGCGAGATTGAAGATGGGCACTTT
>NW_025934362.1:0-1099 GCF_000764305.2 Hyalella azteca | reverse complement strand
GCTGGCACAAGGAAAACCACTGCAGCGAAACTCTTATCAATCGGAAACTAAACTTTGGCAAAGGAGATACTACTACTCGACCCATGATGCAATGTCAACTTGCGTAAAAGGACTTTTCAAACTTGACCATTCCTGGCCAAAAATAAAACGATTTTCGAACAATCGTCAGTATTCGTTTTTATCTTTTCGATTTTTATTCCTGTTAAGGAATATGATGCACGTACATATTCAATTAAATCAGGGTCGGTGTAATGATTTTTAGTTCTAGAAATTTTTGAAGCAGATGTTCTGGCAACATCGACCAAAGTATTGGATGGACTTGTTTTACGGTTTGGCCATTCGTTGATCCTTACTGAAGACAGCCGCTTGTGTTCTTGCTCTTGGTAAGCGTCTAGGTTCTATAATTTGTAATAGAATAACGGTGAGAATATGTTCAGAATATTGGGTACTTATCTAGTTATTAGTGTTTAATTAATTTAATGAAATGCGTGTTTATTTGTAGGAGAACTTCCCTCCTCTGCTCTGTTCTGCTGTTCTACTTTAATACAACTTTGAACTTGGACCAAGCCTAATGACCCAAACACCCAATTGGAAGTTACCGTCAATGAATCAATAAACCCGTCCGTTTGAACCTGAACAAATTGAAACATTACAGTCGGCGATATCTGGCTCCCCATTGATCAGATTTAGAGCGATTTTATAAAAATTGCTGCGCGATAAGTTGTGATTGTACGTATGATGAGGGGAGAGCTTGGGAGAAGAGGCGTCTGTATTTGACTAAATCTTGTTTTTAATTTAAATAATACAGAAACGACTTCGAGTCATGTTAGGTACTTGTTCTTACGTCGTCTGCATTTAGCCATACTTTTAATACTGTAGAGATAATCCGATCACAATCGTAACCTAGGTCAGGGAAGGCGACCAAAAATGCCATCATTTGCACCGGATCTACAGCGAGATGACAGCTATGTTAGAATGTGAATGCTTTACATATGTGGAAGACGCCGCTCATCACGGGTCTTCTCGAGCCCTCTTGGTTGGCAGAGATCCAACACTGCGCGAGACGATACACGGTCTACCAAATCATAGAGAATAGTCT
>NW_025934361.1:0-1647 GCF_000764305.2 Hyalella azteca | reverse complement strand
TAGTGCGCGTTATGCTTTTGGCCCTATTTAGCATACCAACCGTAGTGTTCCATGCCGCACTATGGCTTGTAGTGCGTAGTGCTACTTCATAGTGTTAGTGCCCTATTTAGCATGCCAACCGTAGTGTTCCATGTCGCACTATAGTAGGCACTACGGTTTGTAGTGCGTAGTGCTACTTCGTAGTGCTAGTACCCTATTTAGCATACGGGCCAATATCTTCTGCCTACGGGGTTAGCCCCTCACAGTGCGAGACCTGCTGGGCGGAGGAGACATCACACGGAACGCCCAGTTTGCCATTGTAAAAGCTACGGTTGAATAAATCAAGAGTTCTGGACGCCTGAATAATCTCTGAAAGCTGATCAAGACTGCCTTGAAACAATATACTTCAAACTAAGTAACCCATTGAATATCATTTGATAAATCCAGGTGCAACAAGTGCCCTGTCGAGGGACATTTATGCAACCTCAAAACGGACTAGATACACTATATCTTCTGGCAGATAGGAGGCGCAGCCTATACGGCAGTTACGAGTAGATGATCCGGGAGCTTTTATTTGATGTATGTTCATTGTTCTGTTGATGCAATTAGCATTCCAATTTTCTTCAACTTGTATTAATAAGGATATTTCTGTGACATTCATTAACGTATATTCACTAACACGGCTTCACACAAGGCACCCCTTAAATGGAAAATGCGCTTCACCTCCAAAATGTACGAAACTTGAGAGTCCAAGACGAACCATGCACATAATACATTGGAATGCAGGGAAGCAAAACTTGTTACACCAGGGAGTAATTTTCCTCATAAAGGAAGCGAAGCGCAGGTAGAACTAATTTCACTTGAATAAACGCGACGTCGAACAGAATTTATGTTGAAAAGACATCATGGACATCATTCGATGCATTTTTAATTCGCAAATTCTTTCGGGTCGTTAGAACCACCGTAGATTCCCGGGCTACCGAGGGGTGTTATTTCGGAATATTTTTCAGATTTCGGTTATTTTCCAATGCAGGCTATTTGTTACATCAATGCGTTAAAGTACATGCAGAACGCAGAGACGCTTAGGATGCAAAGGAAAGATTTGCAAGATGATTGCCATGTCTCCATATTTGGATGTCGGAAAGCATTATGTTATTATCATTATTATTCCACAAAGAAAATATCGTAGCGTCCGGTTCAAACGAACTTCGAGAGCACGTTACACATAAATTTATAGCAAGCGAATTATAAAGATACGAAAAAGTATACGGACAGATAAAGATGACCAAAAACAAGATTCATAAGCTCTACGAAATAGTTCCGTCTTTCCGTCTTCAGGCGTCGACGAAACAACGGCCCGGCAGCAAACGCTGTCGCCTCCTAGAAGGCGAATTTCGTACGAATATTGATATTAAGTCACTTAGTAGAGACTCTAGATTTCATGCCTGGCAGGTGGTTAACTAATATTGATTGAGAACCAATGCTGAGTTCATTTAATTCAATAAATTGTTCTTTTACGGACAAAGAACAAACCAACCGGAACTGAAATGCACCGGAACACTTTATTCCGCTCATACACTGAAACAAATCGGTGTGTTGGTTGCAGACATCTCAACTAGCTAAAACGCTCAATGTAGATAAACGAATCATTCCGAAACGTTCGTTCGC
>NW_025934360.1:0-880 GCF_000764305.2 Hyalella azteca | reverse complement strand
TATTATTATTAATAATAATTATTTATATTTCTAAATTAAATAAAATTAATATTATTAATATCAAATATTCATGAATATTTATTATAACAAGTTGAGATTTAATATTAATATTAATTAATAATATTATTATCATGAGTAAACTTTATTTGTTTATTCTATTCAACAACATATTTTTTAAACTCAATTATGATGCCCGGGTGCCAAAACCATGAAACTGTTTTTATTCCATCCAATTCGGCCTTTAAGTTAAGTTATATAATATAGCATTCATATCTATCAGTTGCAACCATTTCCCTCACCCACCTGCAGTCAAAGTCTCAAACAAAATCTTACTTGGTTACTTGGTTAAGATGAGGCGCGTCACCGTCTTAAGTATTGGCGCCCCCAATCCGCATTCTTCAGGGTGCATTAAATGTTGTTGAGCATGTTGGTGGCTTGGAGGTATTTGATGATCAGTTCAGCAGGGAATTCAGGGGTCATAAGCGAAGACAAGCAGAAAGGGACCGAGAGGCGAGTGCATGCGGATTTTGCGGAGCTGGTCAGGTCACGTTGAGGAGACAGTACCGGACAGCTGATGAAGAGGTGTTCAAGGGTGAGGCGGCTCTGACATGTTGTGCACTGGAGTGGGGGGATCTTGAGAAGTGATGGCTGTGAGTTAATAGGCACACTCCTAGCCGGAGCCTCGTGATTGTGACTTGGTGAGGCGATTGCTGAGTTAGTGGGCCTAGTATTGGCTTGAAGGAAGTCAGTACTTGTGGTTGTTCAGTGCATGCTCTCTGCCATATGCTGCGAAAGGAGTGTGTGATGAGTCTTCTCACGTCAGCAAAGCTATAGGGCATCTGGGTGATTTGGGCAAGCTCCAGTGAGGCACGGGCAAGTC
>NW_025934359.1:0-388 GCF_000764305.2 Hyalella azteca | reverse complement strand
GCAGATTGAATCTGACTTCCGGGCATTGTTAAATTACGTAATTTTACGTTCACCGCATCTGAGGTTAGCAAACCAGAGCTTTTTTAGAATCAGTTCATTTTTAATTTCCTCATTTACTCAAGATTTAATCAAATTTCTTAAGTATTATAATGCTGGTAGGGTAAACGCGGTATATTCCGACACATTAAGGACACATTGAGAAATGAAAAACTATAAAAAATAACCGTATGCGTTACTCGAGTTCTGTTTGCTTTATGTGACTCGCAAAACACCGTACTACACGCCAGCAATAATGAAACATCACAAAATGTTGTCAATTCAGTGTGGAATTCTAGAGGGATAATAAATTAACCAGTACACATAGCATATTGGAAAGCAGGACCTGAAA
>NW_025934358.1:0-28730 GCF_000764305.2 Hyalella azteca | reverse complement strand
ATTTTAAATGCTTCAATATTTATGGAGAAAAATACTTCAGAACAAAAGTGCCCGATGTCTTGAACCCAAGAGAAAGAGTTCATAAAATTTGAATAGGTAATATTTTTATTTTCCTTGGCTTTATATATTGATGAACAGGAGTGCCTCATATTGGCACTACCGCAGTAGATTTCGGTGCCTTGTCTAAAAACGTCGCATGTTCGCCTGAATTTGATATTTTATGGCAGGGTTTGTATCTACCAGCTTATTTTATTTGTAAAGGTGTGACTATTCAATGTACTTACTATGTTGTAAGCGTTTAATTTATTTTCCGAAATTGTAACAATTTAATGTATATATAAGACTGTGATGGTTTTATTTGCGCTGCTGCAGCTTTTTAAATTTCTTTTCAGATTTGTTGCCGTAAATTTGTTTAACTTATGCCCGATTATTTAATTTACTGGTTAAAGTTGATGCTTCATGTAATGAAATATTTTCTTACGACTAATTATTTTCGATACCCTTCCCTATTTTGTTCGGTGCATTCCTATCATCAGTAATGTTAGACGAAACTAATATAATATAGTGTCGTTTCCAAATATCTTCGTTCAAGATCACTGATGTAAGTTTTTGCTGCATGTGGTGGTGTCTAACCGGTTACGATTCAGGGAGGGGTCATACAGTACAAACGCACATTTACTATTTCTAGATCAATCATAACTTACCTGGTGTGGGATTTTTGACGTACCGGAAGCGTATCTATTATTGCCAATTACGCCTTAGAAGACCAGTATTTACGCAGGCATATTACCAGCCAATGGACGGCCATGCGTCCTCTATCATCGAGCCCTTTTTCTTAAATTCAACTGAAACTCGAGGCTCAATGACAGTCAATTTGCGCCCATACAACGCTAAGGGCCGTAGTTACAGTCTATCCGTTCCTTGGATTTATGTTCCTTATTTTTCCTCTGTAAAAAAAGCTTCACTGCTACCATCTACACTGACATGACGAACTTTGATTATGCATATCTACTTGGCTGGTAGTCTTGTTTGTAGCTATTCTTATTTTAGGTAGATTGCGTCTGATTTCAATTGCTTCTTGGTATTTTTTTAGGAAAGACTTAAGTCGAAATTTGTTTTATTAGTTTATGAAGAAAATGAATCTAAAGCTCCGATTGCCGTGAAGATAACTTTTTGAAATTGTCACTTTACTGCAGTACGTGATGCGCTGCCCAACACTGGTAAAAGGAGTGAGCGTTTCCTAGATTTTTTTCAAGTCTAGAATTCATCCAACATTTCTAGTTTTATGCAAACACCTATTAAGAATATATTGAATTTAGTCATAATAATGTATTAAATTTATAAAATTGCTCACCTAAAAGTGTGTATAACTGCAAATGCAGAGTTTAAATTGTAAAAATTTTCGAATTATTCACATTAAAAAATTTTCCCTAAAAAATCTCGCATCAAATCTACACAGGCAGTAGTAATTCCAAGGGGTCGCCTCCAATAATAAACTGAAGAAATGAAACCAATCAGTCGCGTCAGTTCGAAGTTCTTAGTGTACGTTATTTTGGGGGGGCTATCAAGAATAATTAAGTTAACGAACTGATCTTTAACTGTATAATTAATTTTCACAACAGTAAGTCTTGATAGGTTTATTTTTCCAGTATGCCTGTTAGTTACATTTTCAATTAGCGGCAAACGAACTGCATCGGCCATTTTATTCGATACAGCCACCCATGTGTTAGTCATTATCAGTAAATTTTATCATTTATCGGTCAACATCATTATCATATTCGTTCCTGAAACGAATGCGGTAATTGACGAAAAAAAAACAAAGGAAAAACATGATAACATTGAACAATGAATTAAAATAAGTCTTTATTCACGACTCGGTTAATAGACAAGGCGACTTTCGATTTTGTTGCCGAATTATAAACGATCAAATTATTTTCGATTACCGTCGATCAATCGTGCACGGGACTAATCGTGGTTCTGTTCGATTCAATATGTCTTATTTTAGATACATAGGTCCTTTGAACTGAGAATAATAGGCATGCATAGTCTTTAAAGGACGCGTGTACAATTTTTATTGGAGAAATTTTCATCGAATACATTACTTTTTTCTGTTTGAAATTGTTGGTAATTGCCCTGTAAAATTATTGGGTGAATAAAGCAAAATTCAACGAAAAGAATATGGTGTGATAATTTCTTTAGCATTTATTGGTAAAATTATAACGTGTAACGAAAGCACAGAAAATGGCTTGTAAAGCCAGAAGCGTGTACGACGCGCTCTTGCTCGCTCATTCAAGGTTGGCTATAGTTCAGCCATGGCCCCCTTTCTTAACAACTGATATCCTGTCTCATCGAACAATGCAACTTCCTTTTGCAAAGCACCAAGAGTTGAGCCAGGACAAAGCGACGTCTTCGGAGAAAAATACAAACTGTCCTCCGTGAAATAAATTTAAGTGAAGTGCCTCCGCTACTCCGAAAAAAAAACCCGACCGCGGGCACGCATTGGCTATCGGAGACTACAAAAAATACGGGTAAAAAATCCGCGAAAAGTTGTTAGCCGTAACCAACCCAGGGCATACAAACAGGCCATACGGGATATCAGTTACGACTGACCTTACATTCGTGTATGAGGCCGAGTTGCTTCTAATTACACACAAGTCTGTGTCATAAATTTCGTGCGGTAGCTGCTTCCTCGAGCGTCTCTCGTGCGCTGCAAAGATGGCTGCCGCGTACCATCTGCTAGAAAAGATGGTATTACGCTGGCGAGAAAAGCCCACTGAAAATAAACCTGTATCTTGTTTCAACAAAACTTGCAAACAGAAATAAAAGTGAACTGTACTTGTAAAAAATGCCCGAGTCAGAGGTCAATGACATTCTCTTACGAGTCTGTCATTGACAGTGATATTTTGTCATTGACTTAGATTGGAACTTTATCAACTGAGAAATCAACTGAGAATCATCAGAGAAATACATTTTTATTGTTACTGTCCGGTGACGCCGATAAAGTTTCTTAGTTTATTTAGCACTTGACATTAAAGTTTCTTTAATTTTTGAATACCAGTTAGATTTCTTGATTTATGTGACCATTAAATCAAGTCTTGGTTTTGTTTAGTACCAGGAAGTTTTTAATTAGAGGCTCTGATAATTGAACTTCGTCTGTTGTATGAAATTCACGTTTCTCGTTGTTTATTTTCCATTAAGAGGGAAACGTTTGTTAATGGTAATTATTTTCCTGTTGGGGAGTGAAATTATGATTCATTGCGCTATTTATTTTTCTTGTATGGGGAAAATGATTATTTCTTGGTTTTGCTAATTATGCTAACGTTGATTGAACGTTGTCACACTACTCGTAATCAACGTTATTTTTCAACGGCATTTACAATCGGTTTACGAATACGTAGATTAATTGGGGTTGAACAGCGTTGCACACACAGGCGGGCACATTAATTAAAACAATGCAAAATGTACAGCTACAAACGAGTCGTGATGCATGCACGACGTTTCCGTGCCAATGAGGGATGTCAGGAATTCGTTATTCTGAGGGAAATATGGATTCTACTCAAACGTAACCTTTACATTTATTAAAGTAGCAGCGTTTGCGCTTATTGAAGGCGACGTACAGTGTCCATATTCTGTTGATGGGCTGAATACAAGCTTCGAAGTAGGATCAAATGTTAAATCCGTGCCTTGTTGTTGTAGGTAACACTTTTTAGGTAAAATATGTATGCAACATTTTTTGCCTTGGGTTCACGCTCAGTAACTAATTAACTGACCACACAATGAGTTTACATATTCGTACTAAGAATATAGGTTGAAAAAGAGGCTTTTATGCTCTGACTACGCTGACATGCTTCTAGAAGTAACTATGCAAAGTTCACATTGATGATTGTTGTGGAAATGATAGATCCCTCTTCATACATAGATGAATTAATACATGTTTAGTTGGGGGATTAATGTGTAACCGCGACAGCGTCGGCGCATTTCATTTTTTTCGAAGCTGGCGCCGCAGCTGCCGTCTCGGAAATGCCGAGCGTAGCCACGTGGAGAGTGACGCGCGTCTGGGGACTTTCATACCTCGAATTAATGATTATTTAGTTCATTAATATATTTTTCGTGGTTATGTGTAATGATAGCATGAATGTCAGTAACATTGTCAATCCATGTTGAAAATTACATGGTATTTCGCGCAGTCCCCACGGTTTTGCGTTTTCATGCAGTAATCTTAAGAAGTGTAATATGATGATAAATTTTAAAATACATTGCGTATTAAGTTATTTAAGTATAGCTCTAACGTATATTGTTACTTCGCCAGCTTCGTCTTTTCTATTCTCTGCCTAACCGTAAAAAACACGTTTCTTATCGAATTTTCGTCTACATTGTAGTCTAACGCAATTTTCTATCACCTTGAAGGAATATCTACGACAAATATTTAATTCTTGCTCTAACTCTCACCCGTTGTGAGCCCCACCACTTGTTTAATTTTTTTTCTATATTTTCTACATTATATTTGTATATACTTTTTTAAATCGCCGAATTTGCGATTGAGGCGGCCAATGCTTGTTAATTACTGCTTAGTTAATGAGAACAAAAGAAGTCTTACATCAATTACAAACGATTATTCTGTGTGGTTGAACTGTCACGCCTTAATCGTATAATTTCCGCAGAAATGACAAGCTAACGCCAGGATCTTGCAACATACAAGAGATACGCAATTAATATATTTCCGGTGCTGTAAAGTACAAGGGGTTCCTCGATAGGCATGTGCATGGTTTGCTTAAGCCTTCACCTATGGACGGACGTGCAGTGAATTGAAATGCAGTAGTTTTTGAATGCGTGTAAAAAAATTGAAAAAAGGGTTTTTGTTCTTGAAAAAAATTCAATTTAAATGCTTCTGTTTATGACACAGCCCTCGCACTCCAATTTCTGACAGCTTCTGTGACCAGAAAACTATGAAATTATTTAAATTTTTAACGATGCGTCGGAGCTTACCTGCTATATGCTAAATGCGTTTGTTCATTACGCGCTTTCTAAAACATTTTTAAAGGGAATATCTTGCTAATACTTACTGAAATTTGGACGTGCTCCTTAGTTCATGAACTGCGAGATTAAGATTCATTTAATTCTCTTCTTGGATCACATTCCGGTCACGGTTGCAGACCATAAAGACGCTTCATAGATCATAAGCTGTTATTAGGCAACCGAGTGTTGGTCATTCAGTGGCCGCCTGTGATCCGATCATGATTTTTATATGGGTATGTGATTGGAATGTGGCTCCGGAAATGCTTACCGCTCAAGAACTCGGCCTATGTATTGTAGACGGACTTTTTCTTCTTCCACTTGATTGCTTACATTTTTTTAGTGCTTCCATGCCCTAAATTCCTAACGTGTAACTCAAAATAATTTTTTTTCTGATGATCATGTTCCAGGATACAGAGCTCATGTTGTCTTTATTGCACTATTGTATAGTCTAAGATTCTTGATCAGCTAGCCAATTATTTATTGACTATCTAAAAATATCTCTGAATACATTTTAAGATGTAGTCTAGTTTTCATACATAGATTCCTAGATAATTAATTTGTTTTGTTTGTCTCTATCTGACATCAATTCGGCATATTTTATTAGGAACCTTAACATTGAGGAGTCTCGAATTTCTCTATTATTCGTCGGTTCTGAACAGGCAGCTTACCTGCTTGCATAAGCCGGTTCTTTACTTTAAATGCCTGAATAAACTCTTCGGTTATTCCATCTACTTGCATATACGCGCTTGTCATGACTACAATACATTATTCCGTTAATTTTTGAATCCGCTTGTATGCGAACTAGTCAAATAAACACTTTCAGTACTAGCAGATTATTTTTGTTCACATGTTGTTACTGCTGAGTCCATCTATTATTCATAGCTGAAAAACCTGTCAATTATATTCATCGAATGCAAGTTGATCATTTAATAAGAAGCTCTCGAAATTATTTATAAATAGCCCAATTTTTTTATTTGGAATCCGGTTTACCGCAAGGTCGCGTGTTAGACGCGAGAGTTACTCATGAGTAACCTGGTCCAGGCAAGGTAACGTGGCAGGCACGAGAGTTACTCAAGAGTAACCTGGTCCAGGCAAGGTAACGTAGCAGGCACGAGAGTTACTCATGAGTAACCTGGTCCAAACAAAGCATGAATATTTGACCTCAATGCTTTGGATTTAAATTAAAATTTTTCGAGTTGCCTGATATCTCGGATAAGTATTCTTGCAAGAAATATTATCCAGCGTCCTAAGCTCTGCCACAGCAAGAATCAACTCCATGCACGTTATACAGGCAATATTAAATTTGGTTTGTTCCGTTTCGCTAAATATGCGCGTATTGCCATCAGTTGAAATTTTTGTGATAATAAAATGTTACTTACAAGCACAACCCCGCTTCGCTTTCTTTGACCTAATATAGAGTACATCCCAATGGGTTTGTACACTGTACAATCACTATAATGTCAATAGTTTGAAAAATTATTAATTTTACTACTTCTTGAAGCTATGTTTTTCAACTTCTTCACGATCACTTTCGGCATCCTTGCTTTTCCCAACATGTTTTTTTGCAGTCAGTTGAAAACCTTTGAATTTTATTCCGCGTAACAAGAAGGGATACATCTATAATATGTTCGAATTTTGTCTAATTAAATAATTTGTTTTATTAATATAATCAGTTGTCATATTATAATAAGTTTTGTCTTATTAATATAATAATAATAATTAATATGCCGACTAACAATAGTTTGTTTCCATCGAGCAGTCAACCCTCCAGATGCCGGGCTCCAGGTATTATAAAAAAATTTGTGTTATTAATATAATAATAATTAATATGTCGGATAACAATAGTTTGTTTCCCCTCTAGCCGGGCTCCAGGTATTATTAAAATAATTTTATCTTATTAATATAATAATGATAATTAATATGCCGAATAACAATAATTTGTTGCCCTCGTGCAGTCAACCATCCAGATGCCGGGCTTCAGGAGTCTGGGCGAGAACGAAGAGGTGGAGTTCACCGTGCGGGAGGGTAGACGTGGCCTCGAGACCACGCTAGTGCAGGGGCTGGAGGGCGCCCAGTGTCTTGGTTCACAGACCGAACCATCTACATCCTTCAGGCCACGTAGACGCAAGTACGGCAATTTAAAATTAAGGCAATTTAAAATTAAGGGTCTAATTACTGATTAGAGTAAAAATGTGAAATGTGATTGTTGGTTGAATTTTGCTTGACGGCAAATTACGTTGCCCGGCATGAAGAGAAAAATGGTAATGATAGCTTTTATTGCATTTGTAGGTAAACGGTTAATAGTTCACTGTAGGCAACTTTTGCTATTTGGGGTTTAGATAAAATAGCAGTAATGATGGTTAGCGGACCCGTGTATAAATGGTAGTCATTTGTTTATAGGGCTGAACTTTAATTTAAATTTTTATTGTTGGAGTCAATGCCCCAAATTTTTCGATCAAGTTTATAAACTTGTTCACGAGTCTTCTTTGATAACGATTCAAATAGTTCAATCGCGAAATTTTCTTAAAATACATATAGGGCCATCAAGGTTTGATTTTTCTTAAGTCTTAATTGACTTTATTTATTCACTAAAGTCCTGGACAACATCGTGCGTAGCTCTGCTGAAGATTAAATCATCTAAGTATCATGACCAAAATTGAATTAATTTTATAAAAAAATTTTCCTGTTTAAAATAATTTTCCTAGTACTACAAACTAGGAAAAATTCGTTATTAGGTCAAGAATATTTTGACAGAAAGTTCTTTGAATTATTTATTGAAATCCGGTGTCAGTAAATCGATCGAAATTCTGCATGTTTTAATTTCGTAAACTCTCTCATGCTGAGGCATAACTAGTTTATTTGTCTCTGCTTACACGAAACGAATTTATACGCAATTGAAGGAGTTCTTTAATGTCTGTTGAATTTTATGTTCTTCAATCCAGTGATACAATTTTTTAAAACTTTAATAGTTTTTCAGAAATTCACATTTCTACGTTGATCACTTACATAGAGGTGAAAAGTTCAAAAATCACCGTTAATTTTCCGATATTATCCCATTACAAGAAATTTTGAAGTTATTGTTTTCTTATCGATTTTAATTTCTCTACTGAATTTGATTTCTCTACTAACAAATTTCCGTGCATATACTCGTGGTAAAAAGCTGTGGATTGCGTGCAAGACTTGCATTTTCCGCACCTCACTCGGGTCACTTGCTCGAGCAACTCACTATCCTGTTTTAATATCCATTTTATTTGTTTCTTTCTTATTAATTAGCTTAATAACTCGCTTAATTAAAGAATGAACGAGAATTAACGCACTTCATTCTCGCAGGTGCTACAATTGCCAAAACTTCGGGCACTTCGCCCGCGACTGCCCTGAGTCGCGCCAGCCTAAGCGTTGCCACCACTGCAACGCAGACGACCATCTCGTCGCCGACTGTCCTACACGCCCGGAACGGGTAATTATTTAATTTACTAACTGTTTATTTATTTCTTATTAGTAAAAAATGGCAGAATTTTCTTGTTTATATGCGTACAATTTATGACCAGCGAATGCATTACAATTTTCAAGGAGTCGAACAATTCTTCAGATGTTAGATGACGTTGGTAGATCAAAAGGCAGGTTTAACGAGTAATTATAATATATATACGACCTTTAGAATGTAGCAACATTAGTTTACAAGTTGAGAGAAGCATTTAATAATGAAATTTTGTCTGACATAAGTAAATAATACACGTAAATATGATAGATCTCCTAAAACCTCGAGCCAGAAAGTCCCTCCGCAAACCATCTCAAAGTTACACAAATCCGGTAGTTTGGAAATGGGTAGCTGGATTCCAGTCCAATGTGACGAGGGTTCCAGCAATCGTTGGTCGGGTAATGTTGTGCACCACTGCATGATGATGCTGGTGGGTTTCTCCAGCACTGTGCTAGCGACGGTCATGTGCACGTGTTTCTCAGGGGTTTCCTCTGCCCCTGCAGACAGCAGATGGCTGGTTAAACGGTCTCAATGTCGTGGTTGTTAGTCTAATTACTCAAATATAGTCTAAATGATGAAGTCTACAGCCTTCTTTGAAGCAAAATCCATAACTACACTGGTCTCCTGGAGAGCTCCCGCTACTTGACAGGGCTAGAGTTTATCGTATTCTTCAATTAAGGGTGTCACCAAGCCCGTTGAATTAATCAATGATGTTGAGATGAAGTTGCCCGTTTGTATTACTCAATGTCGTGATTTTTAGTTCAGTTACCCAATTTTCTAGAAAATGACGAAGAATTCATCTGAAGATTTGTTCGACTCCTTGAAAATTACATGCATTCTCCATCATAAATTATACGCACATTTAAAATTATTGCACATATATGAATCTACTCATTTTCCTATTGTCGTTTATTATTATTGATATAGTGGGCATCTTTTTAATTAATTACAACTCTGAATCAATGGAAATTTAACTGTGAGAAGATGGTGAGCATTGGCATAAGATGGTTCAGCATTGGCAAAAATCTTGCAGTAAATAGAACTCTCGTGTATTAGCAATGTAGTTATCGGTTTTAGATCGTTAACGTTGTTTTCTGCAATGATGTCAATTCGGAAAAATGAAATGTAATTAAGTATCTTAAGGTAATATTTTGTTCTATGCGCTCATAATTTTTTACTAGCATACGCTGTCAACCTACATTTTTTTGTAATTTTTGCATTTTTTTTGTAATTTGTACTGTCAACCTACATTTTTTTTAAATGTATGCCTAAAGCCAAAATTTTTCTCATGAATGCTTTTTAAAAACAGTATTAGAGCTCTTCGGGTGCTTGATTTGAGATACATTTTGTGCGTGTTTGGGAAATATTCTGCCACATTTATTAAAGTTGTTCCTGAACTGGAGTTCTGGTAATTTAATATGATTGTCAAAAGTTGAAACAGTACAAAAAATTGGTAAATCCATGATTAGTGATAAATCCATTTTAATTTCTATTATGTTTATCATGCACAATCTAAAATACTGGTTTCTCATTCCAGGCTGCCCGTCCCAACACCAGCAGGGAGGCCAGAAATTCCTCTCAGTAAACTGAGAACTTTGAGCTTGCAAGTTGGCGTTGCGCCTGTCAGGACATGACTTGGTCGATTCTTTACTCTGTGCTTCCTATAAATTCAGTGATTTTGCATTCAGTGCAAAATCACTTGATTTGATTTTCAAATTTTCGATTTTGCATTCAGTGTAGATGACATTTTCAAGTTTGTTTTTTTGCTTGCCTCACATTTTTTTGTTAAATTGGCATGCTGTATACCGCACAATCACAAATAGTCTCAATTTATGTTTTTATTGGTGAAAATTGGGAAAGTTTCACTGGTTATTAAGTATTCACGGTTGTTCATATTCAAATGTTCCTCAGAAAATGAATTCGGGACTTTTACGGGAACAATTCACTATGTTGCTGAATGGGTCCTGGGTCATATCACTAATAACAGCTCTTTAGTTATAAATTATTATTTAAAAAATTTAGGTAAAATCGGAAGCATAAGAGTCAACCATAGGAGTAGAAGTCCTGCGCGTAGGTGGTAGTGGTGGTAGCCGACTGCAAATTATGAAATTAATTTCAAATATCGACACGAGTAAAGAAAGGAGGTGAGGATGTTTAATAACGAGGTGCGAAATTCCATGCCATAAAATTTTGTTAAGCTGAATGTACGAAATATTGAGTAAGTTTCTATTGAATCGATGAGACGTAAACTAGGATTTTCGTAACTTTGGGGTCATATATGTTCATCAAATTTCGTATCTAGGTTGCAGGAGATATTTTATTATTGACGAATCGCAATAGGAAGTTTGCCCCCGACGTCTTAAGACTATTATTTGCTGCTTAAATTGAATGTTTCTATCCTCCACAAAGTCAACTCTAGGTGATCTGACATTCAATGTATTACGTTTGTTATATCTAACATGAATACCTTGTACATTGAGAGTAATACATGAGCTAGTGTTTAGGTGGTTTACAACACCAATTATTCAGCTTCTATCATGACACGAATTGCATCGGTGAACGGTAGCACGATCACACATTTCCACAGCTCTCAGGAAGCCGGAAGCATTACGGGTCTATCTCAATAATCTAGTTCAGTAAACTAATAGTCAATTGCCACTCTACTGTCAATTTTTCGCTTTGGAAAGAAAAGTGTTTGTGGCCTATGTAAAGGTGTTAGTTGATTACATGCAAAAGGTTGTTTGCTTTAGCAAACGAGTCTGAGCATAACGGCGTTCTCAATTACTGCTATTAGTCTGGTGAAGATTCTGGTGGAGAGAAGATTGAAGCAAAAAATTTCCGCAGAAATCGTATGTGACATTAAACTGAGTCTAAGTTTCTAATCCTAGAGCACACTCGATGAAAATAGTGACTAGATTAAATTAATAGCTTCTAATTCCTCTTGCCTTGATCTGGGTATTCGTCCGAAATTCAATCGATGTATTTGTGGATAGAATTTCATTGATAAAGTGATGTTTTTTCTTAGATTTCATATTGACGTTGATGTTTTAGTCGACATACTATGTTATAGGTTGATCAGTTGCGCGCATCGTAGTCTGTGTACAGTCTGCAAGTTAACGGGTACGTTTTATATAGTTTTTTAGAGTATTTAAGAAGACAAGGCCAGCTAGGGACCAGCGCGTCTTTTTCTGGTGCAGATTTGCCATTAAGACGTTTAGTGTAACGTAACGCTAAGAACAGTCCTGTACTAATTAGCATGAATTGTACTAATTACGCTGATGCAGACACTCGCACTGGAAGGCAATGGTAGGCTTGCCAATTTTCGCAAAGCACTGCAAATTTGTTTAAAATGTTCATGCCGCGTCAGAAAATTTGTCCTAGAATAATTCTGTGACCCCTAAACCATATGTAATGAATTCAGCGTATAAAGCATCCTAAAGAAAATGTGGTGTTTTGTCTGGCGGAAATTTCAACATCATACCTGAAAGTTTCCAGACTCGGCTGTACTCTATCGTCGTTGCTTAATTCAAAGTTTTAATTGTAAGTGTAGATTATAAGTTACTATTATTAAGACGCTAAGCTACCACGTAGCTTCCATTCGCCAACTTTTGTAAGGCTTCCCTGATGAACTAGAGGATTGATCTCATTAGATTTTATTGAGACCTGCGTTTTCTTTTACTTTCCTTTAGCTAAGTAGGAGCGAGTATTGGAATGAAAATGGTTGAAAAATCTTTTCTCGATCTAGATTCTGTTCTTTGCAATTACCTGGACCGTTATTGAATATACTAACCTATTTAATCACTTGGGTTAGTACCTAACAATATTTTCCTATAGGCTTTTTTTTAGCATTTTGAGTTAGCAGTAAAGGGTATTTTGAATTGTAGTTTCAAACCCTTTTTCAAAACTTTGATTCCGTACACTGAAGTCGAGAACGTTGAGGGGTGACATGAAAACGAAAAGATTGGAAGAAATCGTTATCCGCAAATACAAAATGCTCACTTGAGTATGGTTCATCGATTCAAAACTATTATTTTTAAATTATTCTGTCATATTAGTTCATATAATAACTGTGAAATTATTGCGTTTGATCTCATTTTAAAATGCGTTTCTTCAAACTAAACGTGTATATCATTTTCATTTGCCTATAACTTAATGTAAGGAATCCTACCTACATAATGACTTAATGTAAGGAATCCTACCTACATAATAACTTAACCCCACAACTGAGACCTACAGTCAGACACCGCGAGCTCAGCGGTAGGGCGCTCAGGAACAATCCCCCTAGGAACGCGAAATCCCATAGGACCTCTGACGAGCACAGACAATCGTCAGAAGTCCCCCCTGAGGGGTGTCATGACCAGGCAATGATATGAGATCCGCAGCACATGAGACGATAGGACGAGCTGACCTCGTATAGCGAGCTGATTTGAGACGAGCTGATCTTGTGGATCTCATATATATAAATGACGAGCTGAGTGGAGGCGAGCTGATCATTTGGACCTCTTGTAGGATCCATAGGCATCTTGTCTGATGTGCCTATGGACAGGTTTTCTAGATTGGATCTAGGACTAATTAAGATCTTAGTATATTATTTTTCCTGGATGGAAAACTATGCTACGTGCTGAATGTTACGCAAATTTTTAATGAACTTCATAAATCATTAGCGCTGGACAACAGAATACTCGGGTAATATTTCAGAAGCCTACTTACAAACAGGGAAGTTGAATTTTTTTATGCAGCTTCAGAACGCACTGCTTGCGTGAATAGAACAAACGATCAATGCGTTTTTCAATAGAAAAAATCAAGTAATTGAGAGAAAATTTCTCGGTAATCTAGTCCGGGTGACACTCAAACGATCAGATAAATATGAATATTTAGATCGTGGGCAAGAAATTATGTTGTTAAACTCAATAAAGTAGAATATCTATAATTTATTTTCACGCTTGCGAAGATGATGAGATGTTTATTGATTGTGCCTGTACTCCGTTTGAATTGGTCAGATTGTACACAAAATCAAGTAATAAGAGCTAGCCAGTTAATGTTCATAACAAATTCGTAACAGATTTATTTTCGTAACAAATTCATTCATGACTAATATAAGGACCTCATTTGAGGACCTCAATTTACCACAAATATACTAAACTTCTATGACCTAGAATCTAAGATTGTTATCTGAACACTTTGGAAACTGAGGATTTTATTGATGTGTATCGATTTATGGTGTAAATTTACAGCTACTTCACCGACGGCTTACTCGCGTCTTATCTATGTTACGACAACGCAGGTCATTGCGAAAGATATTTACGATATTTTTACAAGGTCAATTTAAAAATGAGGTCTACTTTCAGTCGATGTTATAAATGGATAGCAATAAGCATCGTTAGACATTGGGGGTATCAAATTTGCTAAAATTGAATTCTGCATGCGTGGATATTTCGGTTGGAAATTCTTTTGAAGGAGAGTGTTAGGTAGACTCAGCGTAAAATAATTGTATTTGTTTTGAAAATCTTAAATATAAAAACCTGGTGAACTCCTAACCATATTTGACATCGAGACACTTACAAAAGTGAAAATCTCAACAAGCTATAAGCTGGTCGTGTGAATTTTTCAGAAAGTCCAATTTGAACTGTACTGGAAGTGCAAATGTAAGCAGTTACCCTGATAGTCTACGGATTCGGGATCACTTAAATTTATATAAAACTCTACGGTAAATAGAGATCGATTTCGAACTAAAAGTTTCACTATCACATCAAAGTATCGGGAACATCATCTCTACTGATAAAAATTTCATACTTTATGATGTCGTTCGAAAATCTAGAACCATTTTTGAATTCGACGGATGCGACAACCCATGACCCAGAACCCAAAGATGATGGTGAGTTTTGAATTTCTTTATATGAGCAATAAAGTCGTGTTATCTTTGATCAAGTTCATGAGCTTTGCTAGCGCGTTAGGTTCAGAATATTGTTGCTTCAGTTCTGTAACGTCCTTCAGTTGTATTATATTTATCTTATCTAAGAGCGAATCAACACCTTTTCCTTTTCCGAGGATGATGAATTGACTACAATAAAAGAGTTTGATGGATAAATTGGAATTAGCGTCAGAACAGCTGGAATTAATTTCAATTAATTAAAGATTGTGCAGTCAATATTCGGATGAATGTCGACATTACCATCGTCGAAATAATGTCGACATCTTCAATATCGACATTACCAGCCAGTTAAGAATTTCTTCTGTCTTTCGTACTAGTAGAATGTCAGCCTCAACGAATTCAACACTTAGTATATTCGACTAATTCCTTTCATTTGTTTGAATGCCAGTGAGGCATTAACATTTCTAAAATAAATTTTTATTATCCTGACAAAGCAAAACATCAGATTGATATTAGCCATTTCTTGCTCAGCATCTATTTTGTAGATATTTGTCATTAACAACTTGTTCCAAACGAGTGTGTCCGCATGGGGAGCGAGAAACCCGAATATTAACAATTCTTAGGAGTAGATGTGAAAGAAGCGCTATAAATTAATTTATATTATAAATATTAGGTTGTTCAATATTATATAATATAAATACTGTAAATATAACATAGGTTTGTATTATAATATAAATATACCCTCTTACAAATGTTAAAAGTCGGTCGGCTCACTGGGAAGATGGTGAAGAGGAACGTCCACCTTAAACCACACGACAGCACACGTTGTGTGAAAATCCGCGAACAACCTCACTGAAACGGATTTCACGACGTAGTTCGGAGTAGTCAACTGTTGGACTTTCCAGCTCTGTAAAAAAGGCTTTAAGCACCAGTGAAATGCCCTGAATTCATGACTGAGGTACTAAGTAATCAGTATACTTAAGGGGAGCGTCTAGATAAAAAAAATCGATAAACTTTGCTTTTCCGTTTTCTTGGCTCACTTGTAGCTGCGAATAGGCCCGTCTAGCGCTGCAAACCGCATATATTTGTTAGTTTTCTGCGTACTAAATCAATTTCAAAAATACATAAAATGAACATTTTTTAACAATGTGTACGAAGATTTCTTTAAATTAAGTCTGTATTCATAGATCTCTATTTTAGTTACTTGCAAAGCGTTTGCACTCGTTTTAAAGCTACAAACAATACGTGTACAACAAAGCTAATATGATTGATGTACATGCAATAATTTTTGCGGAAGGCTTTTTTGAACTTTTATAAAATGACCATCTTGTAACAATATTTACAATTTTTCACAAAAAATGGTATTCACAGATCATGATTCGCGTTAATTGCAAAATGTTTGCACTCGTTTGAAAGCTACAAACAAAGCGCGTTCAAGAGAGCCAGTACCACGGATGTACTTGCAATGTTCTTTTGCGTTAGGCCGTTTGAACTTCTGTAAAGTGAACATTTTTCATAACATAAATATCAAAACGTTACATTTATAGCTTATTATTCGCGTTGAACTTGACAAGAATAAGTCTAAAGACGCGTGCTGCTACCCTAAATACGAATAATTGGCAATGGGAAAGCTTGTGCAGCTACAATATCAAGCAATTTTTTGCGCATTTTTGTTCAATAAATGTTACTTATTTGGCTCCCCTGGATAATTAAAATTTCCAAAATACGCCGTTTTAAAAATCTATCTCCTTCTATGATTTTCAAGCTACAGAATTGAGAGATATACTATTCGATCGTAAGCAAAATCTCTTAAGATGATCCAGTAATTTTTTCGATCTATTTTTTGTTTTGATTATGTATTGACAAAGGTGGGAGGGGTCAAAATTGAAAAAAAAATCGAAAAATGACTGGAATATCTTTAGATATGGTCTTTACGCATCGAATGATATGTTTTTCGATGTTTTAGCTCGAAAATCCTAGGAGGAGATAGATTTTTTACAGAACTCCCTTCTTTTGCCATTTTCTACGAATTTCACGTTTTTCTCATTATTTTTTCTTGAAAATTTTACACGAACAAAAAAGTCTTAAATTTCTATTTTACCTACGTGTACCAAGTTTCAAAATGCTCCGTCCGTCAATAAAAAAGTTTTTTTTGGTATAGACGCATCCCTTAAAACTATAAATTATCAACTCGCTAATGCAGCCATACTAGTGCGAGGCGACTCATGCAAGGGTGAGTGGGAACAACTAAAATTTGGAATATAATTGACAGGATAAAGATAATTTGGCCTGACTGACAAGACGCGAGAATACTAGCGCTAGAGGCCTATAGATAGTAACGATGATATTTATCTGGATAGGGGTCGGTTTTATTCAATCAACAACTAAATTTTCTGATACCAATATTTCTCTCTTAGCTCTGATATATAGTAAAACCAACCTTACAAAGAATTTAGAACATATGAAATTGTTGCATTTTCATATCAGGAAGTATTATGAGTAAACAGTACTTGCCTTCATCTATTTTGTTTCATAAGATATGCCCCTAATCTTGCTTTGATAGTTGCGTTACTGCAATAAGGCGTTTAATCCGTTATCCTAATTAGTAATTACTGACGGCATACAGCCATTGAATTTGACTGTTAGCAATTGAGGTCAACGTAATACTCATATCGGTAGAGACAAAGTGTGCAAACAGATTTTTTTGTATTGCATTTCCGATCTATACATTATTATTTTCGTAGTATATTTGTTCATTTCTATCATTTACTCGAAAATAATATTACCAGAAACAGTTTAGTCTCATCAACCTGAAAATCCAACTATGATAATTTGAATTATCTACGATTTCAATAACATTATCTCTGAAATATCATCGAAATGTGCTATTATCGGAAGAAATTGAGTTTTACAGCTGTAATTTTTTCTGTTCTTTGTCGATAAAACATAATTTTCAGTGTCTTCATAGCGTGTTTCAGCTGGAGAGATGTGCGAGTAGAGCAAGGGTTTAAAACAAGGATCATAATCCCTACACATTTAATTCATTAATTGTATTCATGATAATGTACACATGATAATTCCTAAATTGAAAATATGTGAGATTAATTTATAGAGCAATTAAGCCATAACACGTGACCAGTAACGAAATGACCATTTCCGGAGAGTAGAGTTAAAGCGCATAAATCTGATAACGATAACATAGATAAAAATACCAACAGTCAAGGAAGAGATATCACTCGGCTCACGGCAGGTAATCGTCTTTTATTCGATGACACAACACTTTTATAAAAACATTTAAATTTTGCATTATCAACGGAGGCTTACTGAGGTTGTAAAGTAAGAATTAGGGCAGAACCTTATCAGTTTCACGATAGTACTGAGTAGGTTTTGTCCCGAATCCACACACAGTTTGTTCCTTCTGTGTTAGATGCATACCATGCTTTGTCTGTTATGAACCGTGATGAAGTGAATTCTGAAAAACTAACGCTTGCAGTGCAAAGAAGGCAGAGCACGATGGTTGAGTTCTCACTAAGCCTGGTGTACCTGGGCTGCCTGCTAGTGTCCTCTACTCTCCAGGTCAGCATAGCGTTGGTTTATTATTATAGATCATTAAGTTTTATAAAGTATTTGTAAGTTTATGTTTCATAGTTCCTGCATTTCATTTTCCCTGAAGACTTAACTGCTTTGTGCTTCTTGAGTGAACATTATCTGAAAAATTCCTGGCTTCAAAATAATGTATGTTCAAATTAAGTTCATGCGCAACTGATCACATAATTTGCAAAATAAAAATATCATAGACTTTGTTTTAGAAGTGATTTTATTTCTAAGAAGAATTTACGCTGAAACTTCTCCATGTTGCTAATCGCAAAGCACTTCTCATTGACGACATTCCTCCTCCTTGTGCAGATCCAGACGGCGCGGGCGGCAGATGGTGCGTATCGTAATTCATGCTGCCATATTAATGCATTACAGATCATTAATATGAATTCAATGATATAAAGCTGAAAATAGTTCTTCATCAGTCGTTCATACTGACAATTGCTTACTTCAGCCAGATCATGATTATATTGTGCCACCTTGAACCAATTTGTAATAGTTAAAATATTGGACTTGGCATAAGCTTCTACATCATTTCTAGGACACAGAATATGAGTGAAATGTAAACTTCGGGCTCGTTGATTGCAAAGCTTCCATGCCACCTCCGAATTTCAGGACATTTTTAATTCCGTATTCACTTTCAAACCAGACGTGGTGAGCCAACTGAAGCTTTATCCACAAAAAACGATGATCGACGCGACGTGGGAGCTGCAGGAGCCAACTGGTAAAGTTTCTAGGTACCGGGTATCATGGATACCTGATGGAGACAGCGTCTCTGCTGCATTTTGTTATGTTAACTCGTCTGCTACCAGCACCTCGGGCTGTGTTACGACCTTAGACAGCTGCACTCTCTACAACGTCACGGTGCAGCCCAGCGCTGAAGATGGGATCTTTGAGTATAACACTGGCACCCCTGCGTCCGCAGCAGACTACACCCTGCTGGATGGTGAGCGGGGCGAGCATAGTTTTTTACGATTCGAAACGGTAGAGTGAGAAAAATTCCAATATGGTTCCCTGCAGTTTTGTTTCATTTGTAGCTTGAATATTAAAATGAAACATCTTCTACGAAATCATTATAGAACGTAGGACAGCCGTCATTTTGCATTGCCAAATTTGGACAGAAGGGTGCTTTGGTGCATTTCATCTATATTTAATAATAATATGTATTCTATTCCGCNAGTGAGGAAGATGGTGAGTGAGGAAGATGGTGAGTGAGGAAGATGGTGAGTGAGGAAGATGGTGAGTGAGGAAGATGGTGAGTGAGGAAGATGGTGAGTGAGATGGTAATAATAATAATACAACGACATTTTAGGGACACACTGTACAGATTAAACAATAAATTCCAAGGTACAGGATGTATTCACTCAACGCGTTCAACGAATCTAACAGTAAAAAAAACAAATTCAGGATATTATAAGATATTTAGGGGGAAAAACAGACGTGTATTAAATGAATCAACCCATGAGATGATCGATCAATAAAATAGCAAAATGAGCTCAGCGGATAGATTATTAGTTGGTGAATATGATGCAATAGAGGCGGAGATTTTCTTCCCCTGCACTACGGATGACAATTTAAAATTTAGTATATTCTACGAATTCCTTTAATTTATTTAAATGCCCGTGAAACACTAGCATTTCCAAAATAAATTTGTATTAACTCTTGACAGAGCCAAACATCGGGTTGATCGTGGGCCTTTCATTGGGCATCCCTTTGTTCCTCATCGTCTTGGGTCTTCTGTTTTACTTCAGACGCCAAATTGGCGCGTTTTGTCGCAAGGAGGCACCGGCAAAAGATATTGAATTTAAAGATGACAACCTTTCTAAAGTGGAAAGTTCACCATCTCACAAAATTGAAAGCTACCCGTCAGGCAATATTGCACAAGTTGACCATCGAGACACGCAGATGTCTACGGACGCGGACAGTCAATATGAGATACCCTTGCCGACCCCTCCACCCCAGCGACCGCCGAAGCCTGAGTCGTACACTGATGCGAGACCGCCGGGAGTAAGTAAGGAGGTGAGTATCAAAAGTGTTGAGATATTCCTGAGTTTTCAGTAATAAGTTTCACTGCTTTCTAGCTTCAATATTCGGTTTTACTTTCAGTAAAACCGAATAATTTTACAGTACTACGTTTCATCCTTCAATAATAAATGAAAAATCATAGAATTTCAGCTGAAAGTTGATCAATTTTGACGAAAGTTCTGAAATTTTCACAGAAGCCCAATGATTAACTATCGAAATTTTGAGGTTGGATAGCTTTTGAATTGAAGACGCCTTTGAATTGAAGACGCCAGCGCGTAAATGTACGAGCGTAATAAGCGTTTGATTAGAATATAGACAGAGTGAGCTTGGGGTGTTCGTGGGACGCGCGTATATATTTGGCATCTGATAGCACGGACGCGGCCCATTCTGAAAAGTGCGTTAAAAAATGCCCCCGTCCTTCTCCCCCCCAAAATTTGGGAGGGAGGGGGAGGGCATTTGAATTTCTGTACAGTAATGCAGCTGTACGCTTAGGGTACGCACACAGTGAAAGCAGGTTGTCAGCGTGCTGGTTACCTGCTCAGACTGGCGCCTGAAACCATAGAATACAGAAGCCTATTCGTACAGGTTTTCACTGTGAACACTTTCATTATTATCCTCCATGTCCGAAACCTTCTATCCCATTCACCCGTACCAAACACTCTAACCTTATGCGGGTACTAAATATTTTTCACGTACGGCAATGTGAAACATTCTCTCATCTTAACCAGTATTAAAACTTCTCTAATATTCGCCAGCACAAAACATGTACATATACTGTTAATGTTCTCCCACAATAATCACTTAAATCAGTCCTCAAAGTTCCTCAAAATATATGCAAACAACAGCCTAGTGCATCTACAAGGCTCAACTTTAACCATTTCAACATAGAGCAGATTCAATGTAGTAGCTAATAATTTAATACCTGCTGCGTTTCTATGTATGAAATACCTAAAATATAATGAATTGTTCGTGGTAATGCAATTCAAGGCGAGACCCGCGTACATTCTAACTTCCTCCTGCATGCACGCGTAACATGCATTGTAATTTGCTAACTTGTTATTTCACGATACAACACTATATATAGTAAGCTTCGTTCAGCTGTTTAGCGGGGCGTTATAAAATTCTGCATACAGCGTCTGTAAAGAAGAATAGAACGATTACTACCGCGGGAATTGCAGTTGGAATTAGTTGCCTCTCTAACATAGCCATGTTCTATGGCAATTTCAGAAACTTATCCTGTATTACTTTGCAAGTCTTCGAAAATAATCCAATTGATACTGACACTTTGATTTAACCCCGGCAAAAAACCTGATGATACCATGGAAAAAAGCACATAATCACAGAAATAGAGCAGCTTTTTTACTTACGACAACGCTCTGCATCATATTCCATACGTGTTTTGCTTGCAGCGGCTAGATGGTGAAGACTTCCGGGTGCTATATAATCACGCAGACCACTGTTGGAAATGCTTAACTTTCGGTTCCACAAATCGATTCAGCTATTATGATGAATTATAAATTAGAACCTAGGGAATATGAACACGAGCAGCTTAAATAACACGCTCATGCTAAAATATACCCCAAGTTGGAAATTTCTGCAGAAATATTCGCTGAACTATGTTCTTGAATGCCGCTATACCAGTGACGGTTTCCAACGAACACCACTTTAAGAAGCCCTTCATAGTATAAAGTAAGAAAGTTGTGCTTCTAAAAATGTTCAAAATTAATATGTTTATCCTGTTAAACAATTTTTTAAATTCGTATACCTCACTTTCCACCGTACGACTATAGAACTGAAAATAGAACCGTGTCAACTAGACTAGCGTAAATAAGCAACAGCCTCTAGCAGTCTCGCGTTTGCTCACGTTCTTTGCACGAACTTATACCGGGGTGAAGGAAACCCCGGGTGAGTTAACCTAATGCGTGAGTTTAATAGGTGAGGTTAAAAATTTTAAAAGTCTAGCAACAAATTTTGCGCAACGAACAGAATAAAGTAACTATATGAAATAAAAACCGTACAGCATGGACTAAGTTTTGTCATCGATATCGTTTGAACCACCGAATATAGTTTTTATTAATTTGTTCTAAAAGTAGCGAGGTTCCATGATAGTTACGCCGCGATGAGTCATGCCCAGCACGCACAACCGTCATAGAACAAAACAATCTTAATTCACTGACGAAGGATAGAATAATGTGAACCGCACTACAGTATCACGTTGACATTGAATATCCAAATTTTGAAGACCTGGGGCCGTACTTTCAAAACTCGCTAAGTAAACGTAAGTACTTACGCTCTATTCTCTTGTCTATGATTGGTGGATTTTGCTTGTAAGGCCGTCAATGATTGGCGGAAGAACTTATACAATCTCGTAACTTTTTTTGAAAGTATGGTATCTGGTGTGTATTACCGAAGGTACCTTGTATAATGCCTGCCATCTTGAAAGGCACTGCCATCACTGTATCACGCAGTGCCATCCTTAGATCACATTCCTGAATATTTAGTGAAAACTTGTGGGCCCTGAATACAAAAGTTCATCAGTTGTTCAAATATTAATTATTTATGTTATGACTAGGATTTAAAATTATCTCATGGAGCTACAGGCCTTTCATTTTTTCACGGTCATTCAAGTAGCCTCTGGTTTTTACAGATGGTAAAGTAAGAAGTAAAGGCATCCTTATCCGAAAACCCATTTGTGTCATATACACTATGAAATTATCTAGCTATCAAGTTACCCCGTAAGCTCGAAATTTTGTAACGTATCATATAATTTGACTTTGCTAAAGTGCGCGTGCACGCACATCGACGCAATTCTATGACCTGAAGATGGTCATGGTTCGCGAGCGTGAGTAAGCATGGTTCGCATCGTGAGTAAGCTTGACCAGCAGATCCTTTCGGTTATGTTAAGCCGATTCGGCCCATCGGTTCATGGACTTCGGAAAAAGGTTTCTAAGTAACAGCGGAATACAGCAGATGGCCAATTAACGCCTGAATCACCTCAAAGGCTACCCGATAAACTGCGGGGCGACGTAAAATGGAATCCGAATTTCGACTGGATTTTTAATTTCCTGAAAATGAACATTGGTGCTGAACTTTTGTCTCGAGTTTCATTTGGAGCGCCAAAAACTTAAATCTGATTCATATCTGCGCAGATCATTGACGAATATAACAGACTTCCCAAGCCCACGAAGAAAACTACCGAAGCATCGAAACCCTGCAACAAGTTCCAAAACCGCTACGCAGACGTTCTTCCATGTGAGTTTTTCCATATTATTAAAACTTTGTGATCCCTTAGGATACATATGCCGGATAAATTTTAAAATATTTTCTGAACATTGCACCTCACTTTAGTTTCTATTGTTAACTTAAGAGAATTGAAGGAAAATTAGACACATTTCCCACCCCGAAACATTGTTGCTATTAATTTGAAATTATCAGTACTAAGAAATGCTTCATATACTCTGTGAAAAAAGGAACATTGCTGATAATTTTTTTGTAATAAGGCCAGACTAATTTCGATTCTGTTGAAGTGTATGCCAGAAATCGACAATCGAACAAATGGCGGGAGAGAGTTTTACAAATTTTTAGGGCTCAAATGAAACACATGCTGTTCGAATTGGTTCATTCTATCCATTCTGAATATGCAAGTAATGAATTTGATGTAGAATTGTAATATAATATCGAATCCTTGTGCACCAGTTGAAGAAAACCGCGTGAAGTTGAAGTCTGGGGAATACATCAACGCGTCCCACATCGTAAGTTTCGTCGATGATGTTGCCTGCGTTGAATAAGAATTTTTCTGAGAAACAGTTATAATTAATTTTGAATACATTAATTTTATTTAATATTAATAAAGTTGAAAATTTTCACTAAATATTTTTTAAAATAATTTTTAATAAAAGATTTCTTTAAAAAGTGGCAAAAATCCGCACGTCCTATAAATATCTCACTTATAATTTTTCTGTGTTACTGAGAATTTCGAATAATGCGCGTGTGGATCATTTGATTTTACTGCTATTCATAATCAAGTTGGCAAACTGAATGAATTACAAGAAACGTTGTAAATGAAAGTCGTTGATGAAACCAGTTCCATCATCAGTTCAAGATTTATAGAGGACAGCGAGCGTGTGGCGAGCACTGAATTAAATCTACGATTTATTATAATAAAATCATTAATTGATGTAAATGTAATAAAAAACGGATAATACATCTAGAAAATGTAAGGAGAATTCTGTTTTATTGTTGTCTTGCACCGATTGGATCAATGAAAGTAAGGAACAATATCGTAATACTTCTGTGTTCTGGAAGAAACCTAACAAGCTTGTGTTTCTAGAGCGGCATTTCACTTGGTAAATAAATTTGCCATAATAACTGTTCACCTGATCTTCAGGACGGCGGCTTCATAGCAACTCAAGACCCACAGCAAACGACTGAAGATGACGAGCTCTTCTGGTCGATGGTGTGGGAGCATCAGGTGTCCATCATCGTCAGGCTGTCAGCGGACGATAAAAATCTCGGCAACAAACAAATGGGCGTAAGACTTGTGAAAAATTTAACAGGATTGTAGAAGAAAAATATTTTTGACTTATAACCCCGGTATTGGATTTTCATCCGTTTATTGCGATGTAAAATTCTTTGATCTAAATAAATAATATTAAATAAATCCCGCATGACAAGCGTCAATAACTCAATGTTTATTAACAGTGCGGAATGCCATTGCCAAGTTGAAGAGTATTCCTTTTTTAACCGATGTTGCCAGTCTAAACACAGTGTTAAATAACACAAGCATGTCAAGTTTCAATAACCCAGTGTTTTATAACAGTTTAGAATATAATGGTCAGATTAAAGAAAATCACAATATAAATGATGTTTTCAGTGTGCCCCTTACCTGCCCCTGGACCGACGCTGGGTGTTCAACAACGGCATCGAGGCGAGCGTCAAGGAGAAGAGGCAGGAGGAGACCACGCACACCACCACCACCGTCTTCCTGGAGAAGACGGAGGGCGACGTGAGTAGCTCTATGACTAAACCACAGCACACCTGGCATCTGACTTTGAAATGACGATGCTTAGACTTTGAAAATCATCGAGAAAATCATCTTGAAAATCCAAGGAGGAGATAGATTTCTACAGTACCCCTTTTTGGCTGTTTTCTAAGAATTTCACGTTTTCTTTCATTTTTTTTTCGGAAAATTCACACGAACAAAAAAGTCTTAAATTTATTTTTTTACATATGTGTACCAAGTTTCAAAGTTATCCATCAGTAAATAACTGAAATAAAATTTTCACAAGAAATTGAAAATTTCCATTGGAAATTGGAAATTTTATTTCGGTTATTTACAGACAGATAACTTTGAAACCTGGTACACATATGTAAAAAATGAATCTAAGACTTTTTGTTCGTGGGAAATTTTCGAAAAGATGAAAGAAAACGTGAAATTCTTAGAAAACCGTTTTTTTTTAAAGGCGACTTGAAAGTCCGATTTGGCGTGAAGGGATATTGCGACATGGACTAGTGTTGGGCCGTAGTGGTTGGCAGACGGAGTAACAAACTATTTTTGTCAGTTTGGCTGTTGATTAATTTTGCAAATAAAATAATGTATAACGAATAACAAGCTCTCGATAAGGAATTTTTAAATTATATATACAGGACATCGGGAAAAGGCAGGTGGTGCACTATCACCTTAAGAACTGGAACGAAGGCAACCCTCCCGAGCCGATGAATTTCCTCAAAGTCCTGAAAACGATCAGGGAACGCAAATTCAGCTCCATGCTGTATGAAAATGGCGACGGAAATAGGGTCCTAGTGCACTGCGGGTGAGTCATTATTACGAGTTAATTGTTACTTATATTATCAGTCTGCATATAACGCAAGTTTACAAGGAATTTAAAAACAAAGGAAACGCCAAGCAAATTCACCATATCGATATTGAAAGCGTTTCGGAGTCCAGCTCCATCATCAGATCGACAATCTAAAAATGAATAAAATCATTTTATATGTCGAAATTCTAAGACAGACATAAAACCTAAACAAGACCTAACATTATATCGAAAAACAGGACTCGATCGGAACAACTTAGTCTTAGGGGTCACGAAAAGAATAAAACTTAAGAAAAAACACTAAAACATAAAAGCCTAGTGATTTACCATTTCAAGAGGATATGAACAAAATGCATTATTGAGACCCGGTTTTCAATTGAAGACATGCAGAGACTCCAAAATCCTCGAATCCGAGCACCCAGAAGTGGAACCGAGTATCCTGAAATCACTCTCAGCTAGATACAGCCACGTCGCACTGTTCTGCATGAAGGCGTACGGAAGAATGAGGAGGCTTGCCGAGAGTCAAGTTAGAACGATAGCTCCTGCCGCGGCGTTCAGAAACCCGGATGTAGAAGTTATGAGACGTCATTCCAACGTACGCAGATGCGCAGCGCGCACAACTGTACTCACAGCGCGCACAACTGTACTCATAGACTAGGTTTGATCGCACCCGGGCAGGAATAACGTCCTTAAACCTCATGAAAGAACCGATTTTGAAATTATTTACCAGCAAAACATCCAAATTAATATTCGGGAAATATTTCATAAACAAAATATTTAGTTCTCTGTACATAGTTTCGGACGCACTACCAAAATAGGGCAATGTGCAATAAATAGTTTTCTTACTATCGCATTCAGTCACAGTTTCAGAAAATTTGTTAGATAAGAAACGTTTGATTTCACTAAACACAAGGCACGATGGAAAACCACTAAGCTGAAATATATTACGAATAAATTCTAATTCCAAATGCGTATCATGGAAGGCAGAACAAACCCTATAGCCGCGGTATATCAAAGTTTGAAGACTTTCCAATTTGAAACGAATCGAGCAGAAGCTAAAGAAGCTTATACCCACACCAGTAAATGTCGGTTTTCGATATACAAAAGTCCGAAAACGACCGTCAGATTCAGTAATTTTACAATAGAGAAACAACAAGCAATATTGTTGGATTCTCTTTTCAATATCGATATGGTGAATTTGCTTGGCGTTTTCCTTGTTTGTAAATTCTTCAAGTTAATTGTTGAGTTATCGGTTGTTTTTCGAGTGAGTATCATCTACAGGTCGTTCGGAGTTGCATTATAGTGGTAAAATTTTTGGAAAGTTAATGTTATGTTCTAATTTCTTACTTTATTGGCGTATTTTTGTTAACTTTGGTTACACGATATACGCTTATGGTAGCATTTTAGATTTTTTGTTGGTTCTTGCCTTAAAATGATAAGCTATATAAGTGAATCTTTCGAAAAATTTTTTTGTCTCTTAATGCAACTACTCTGAAATTTTCATTTCTGACGTACCAGTAATTTGCTTTACAAAAACTTAACTAATTAGTTGGCCCTATACTAATCCTAAATAACGCAAATATGTTACAAGAATTCAAGATTTCATGAATTTTTATAATAGAAACATTTTATCGTTGAAGAGCTGGAGCGAACCGCAGCGGAGGCTTCATCGCTGTGTGGAAGCTGATGGACGACGTTGACCAAAACCAGAAGCCAAATGTCTTCGCAACTGTGGAGAAACTGCGACACCAGCGCATGCTCGCCGTCCAGACTCTGGTGAGCGAATTTCTAATTTCTTACTTTATTGGCGTATTTTTGTTAACTTTGGTTACACGATATACGCTTATGGTAGCATTTATTTCAGATTTTTTGTTGGTTCTTGCTTTAAAATGATAAGCTATATAAGTGAATCTTTCGAGAAATTTTTTTGGTCTCTTAATGCAACTACTCTGAAATTTTCATTTCTGACGTACCAGTAATTTGCTATACAAAAACTTAACTAATTAGTTGGCCCTATACTAATCCTAAATAACGTAAATATGTTACAAGAATTCAAGAATTTTTATAATAGAAACATTTTATCATTGAAGAGCTGGAGCGAACCGCAGCGGAGGCTTCATCGCGGTGTGGAAGCTGATGGACGACGTTGACCAAAACCAGAAGCCAAATGTCTTCGCAACTGTGGAGAAACTGCGACACCAGCGCATGCTCGCCGTTCAGACTCTGGTGAGCGAAGTTAACTTAGGGTGAACGTTCTTTGATTCTGAAGAGTTGATATTTTGGGGATTTATGAACCAAATGTTATGGCATTATGCAGTGAACTTTAGCATTTTTTACGTCGAAATTGAATAGTATCGTGGTTCAGAATTGGTTATTGAAATTAAATGCAGTCTTACCTTAGACGCATACTGTTGCGATCTCAGATATTTAGGTAATCTGGGGCCATACTTTCAAAACTCGTTTAAGTGAACGTAAGTACTTACGCTCTATTTTCTTGACTATGATTGGTGGATTTGGCTTGCAAGGCCGTCAATGAATGGCTGATGATCTTACGATCTCTTAACTTTTTTTGAAAGTATAGGCCCTGATCTGAGATTTCCATGAACCGTGCGCAACGCAAATCGTCATCACTGAGAAAAAATATTTAAATGACTCTTGAGGAAATTTTTCAACAATCATGTATATACAGTATATTGCAGGCAACTTATTATCTATTGAGAGCAAGCTAAATGAAAATTTCAATAGAAAGCATGTCCATAAAAATTATTTATAAAAGGATAAAAACACAACAAATCTATTAAACAACTTTTCACACAGAGCATGTATTACTACGTCCATAAATGCATCGACCTCTACGTTGAAAACAAGAAAATTTTCAGTGAAGGTAAGTCAATGACAAAAAATGCAATAAATAATTATTTGATTT
>NW_025934357.1:0-1968 GCF_000764305.2 Hyalella azteca | reverse complement strand
TATTTGCTGATTTCAAGTGGTAAATAAATTAATAGATGATTAAGTTGAGAAATGGATTTAGACATATGAAAACTAATTCCGTCACAACTTTAATTGGACACACACAGATCGTTCCAAGCTGTGTAACAAAATTAAAATTTGCTTAATTAAAAGCCTAATAGTTGTTAATTAAAAGCATAATTAAGTAGTGTTCAATATTCATTTGTGTTCTAATTCAAAGCCGTGTTGTGTTCCAATACAGCTCACACAGCAAACGGAATTCGAACACGATGGCATTACGTATCAGTAGAATTTGAAGCGCGGACGTAATAGGCCTTACCACGTGCTGAATATTGCCACACACAGTGACGGAATATAGGGATTTGGTAGGTTTCCATTCTAAAGGCTTTTAAATAAATATGGCAACATTTTGTGACGTTTCGTTGTTGCTGGTGCGTAGTATGGTGTTCTGCGAGTCAAATAAAGCAAACAGAACTTCAGTAACGCATACGGTTACTTTTTTTATAGTTTTTCATTTCTCGATGCGTCCTTAATGTGACGGAATATACCGCATTTACCCTACTCAAGATTTAAACTAATTTCTTAAGTATGATAATGCTGGTATCCAAGATACTTTACTGGTCTACTAATAGGACTCAAAAATAAACTTGAGGGAGAGTCTAAAAAACTCTCTGCTTTGCCACTATGCAATCTCAAAACACCAAACTATGCGCCAGCCAGGGTGCAGAAGGTGGAAGCAGCGTTGCCAATATATGGGTTTTTAAGCCCAAAGCATCGCCGACCATTTTCAAAATGCATTGCCGGGTAATTTTTAATGAAAAGCCATTTACGCTGAGTAATAAAAAACTATTTACAACTTACAAGCCACAAACTTATTTACAAGGTTGCATGCACATGTTACCCCAAATAACTAATTTTATCCTAAAAACAGCCTGATTGCACAGCAAGTGTCAACTGAACATGTGATGATGCAGTCTGATTGCTCTAATGTGACCGCAATTACATTTTGTTTACATTTTTTTGGCGGGAACTCATCGCAACCAATTTTCAGACAAGCTTTACTGCATCCTGATCCATCCAACATACCGGAAACCTTACTTTTTTCTAAATAGTTGGTCAAAGACTGACAAATATATTAAATGCAAGAATTACAATCTAAATGTGTCAGCAAGATCTTCTGTAGGTGTAAATTTTGCTACTGAAGCATTGCCAAAGATCTTGCAATATTCATCCACTCTCTGCACAGTGGTGTGCCAGCAATGATGAAATGTCACAAGCTGTTGCCATATTTATCTAAAAGCCTTTAGAATTCAAATTTACAAAAGCGCTGAATTCCAACACTGTGTGTGACTAAATGCGGCATGGGGTAAACACACCATATTCGTACACTTTAAGGATGTATCAAGAAATGAATGGCTATAAAAGGATCACTGTATGCGCAACTCAAGTTCTGATTGCTTTAAATCACTCTCAAAACACCACACTACACGCCAGCAATGATGAAACATCACAAACTGTTGCCATATTTATTTAAAAGCCTTCAGAATTCAAATCTACAAAATTGCTGAATTTTGACGCTGTGTGGGACTAAATTTGGCATATTGTGAGAATAATTCTGAGTTATTTCTGACAATGCTTCAAAACTGTAATTCGTAATTCCGACGCCCTGTGTTGGAATTCTGACACCCTGTGTGAGCTGTATTGGAATACAACACAGCTCGGAACGAGCTGTGTGTGTCTAATTCCGAGCTGTATCAGAATTCAATTTTATGTGTCTGAAACCGTCTCTTAACTTAATCAGCTATTAATTTATTTACCACTTGAAATCAGCAATTACAATTATACTTGAAGGATTCCTAATATATTCACAGACTTATTTAAAAGTCTCGAACCATAATATTTTTTCTACACAAACAGTTTATCACTATTTGGTAGAGCAAGTTCAACTATCAACTTTGACACATTTTT
>NW_025934356.1:0-219 GCF_000764305.2 Hyalella azteca | reverse complement strand
TTTGAAGGAGATGGGTCGACTAACATCCAAACACTCCGTAAGCGATATAAATCAACTCAGAATCGGATTATTTTCAATTCAACTTGCAAAAAATGGGATTATTTTCAATTCAACTTGCAAAAAAACTCCGTACGCGATATATGTCTACTCAGAATCGGATTATTTTCAATTTAAAGTATTGATTCGGTCTCGACGACTCTCGCACAAGAATAGTGAGAG
>NW_025934355.1:34808-42377 GCF_000764305.2 Hyalella azteca | reverse complement strand
GGTACATAATAACACAATCGTCTTCAAGCTCACGTCTAAAGTGCCCATGGCTTTCCTGGACCAATGCCAAGAGGACAGAGCTTCTTTAAGTGCCAGTGCCACTGGCGAGGCCAACTGCTGAGCGGGGAACACGGGCGCCCTGCAGTGTGGGCACAGGAATCCTGCTGGTGCTGTGTGTGGCGGGTGAGATGAGCCCCATCTCTCCAGACATGACGAGTGGAATACATCTGAAATAATATCCTTAAAAAATAACATGTTCAAGCTATAAATGACTGCAGGTATGAAAACATGTAACAGAATTTACTCAAGTTTAAGCAGTTTAATGAGTCAGTCAAATTGTTTTGAAAATTAAATAATTATTAAAACTAGCTGGTAAATGTTACTGTGATGTTGGTCCAGTTAACTTGTAGCAATATTAGGAAATGAATTGTAACTTCAACAAGTTTAGAGATTCCATAATGAAAAATAGGTGTTACTGCAAGAATACCAGTAAAAACTGCAACATAGATTAATTTAGTCAACAATTTTTTGTTGAATACAGTTTTATTCTTCCTGCCTTGGCCATCAAAGTATTATTCATGAATAATCCAATTTAAAATAATTAAATTCCTGAAAAACATACCATAACAAACTAGTCTGATGCATGGCTGTCCATCTAATGGTGTGCGGCACAGAAGGCAGGTAGGGTCATACTGGCTGTCATTGAGCCACTGTAGATATGACTGGACAATGCACTGGAAAAATACCATCAAAGATTAGCATATCATTCTGTCAGATTCCAGTAATATAACCATGCAAATCATGAAATTAGAGTTCCATTAATAGAAACATTGAGACTCTTATGGGCTACTAAGAGGTTGATCAGTCAGGAGAACTGTTACAAGTTATCAATTTAATATCGAATCTGATGATCTTGAAAATTAATTGAAATATTCTCAAAAATTATCAAGAATACATAGAAGCTCTGAATAAAATCAGACACCTAATTTGCCCTTGTTAATTTGATGCCACATTCAACCCTTTGCTAGGATTGCAAACAGAGAAAAAGAAAAATAAGGCTAGTACAAGAAGTTTGAAGCAATTGTAACTTCTAAGAAATATTCATTCTTGAGTATTGTTGCTTTCAATTACCACATGATAACTACAGAGTGGTTGAATTAGTTATAGCTCAGTTCTGTTTTTTAAGTAATAGATATAGATTTGAAGAAAGCTGGTATGTAACACAAGTGCTGCAGCAACATTAGTGCTATTGACAGTTTGCTTTTTGTTTTAAAAAATATTGATAATTCTCAACTAGGTATTTGACTGAAAAGTTGCCTTTTTCTGTTTCTGGATGTTCTTGAAAAATATCAAGGCTATAGAAATAAACAGAGCCTACTTCTTTTCTGGTATGGAGTTTTCCTATTAATTACAGAAATTTTGCAACCCTAATGTGACCTATGGTAAAGTTCTAATTTTTTCTTAAATATCACAGCTCTAATATCATATAATTTCAATAGGTAGAAAATCTCACAGCTCTAATGTCATGTATTTTTGTTTGATTGAAAAAATTAAAGTTTGCACTTAGCAAACATGTCTTTTCATAAAGTCGTCAACTTTCGCAATCCGCAGTACTCCAACGCTCCCATCAAAATATCCTCCAGAATGTAATGATAACAAGTCTACCCAAAATGTGTGGTTGAAGATCGCATAATTGCCATCATGTCAGAGCTGTCAGACTGCATTGTCATTATTTCAGTTGCCACTAAAGTTACGACAAATTTTACTGTTGAAGTTTGACCGTTTTTATGGTAAAATTAGAGATATAGGGTAACATGTGTTCCAGACTAAAGCGTGGCACAACATAGGTCGACGATGTCAATTTCATGCACCAAAGACGTCGAGGTGAATGGCACTGGACGCCGGTTGCCAATTATGCTTCTCCATAAATCGCGATTTACGATCAATATGGCTGATGTGCCATGTTGATCTACACTATGATTGGAACTATGCATCATAGCATAGTTACGATGGCTGTGAGAGATACATTTGAGCACCAAAGCATACGCGCTCATAGCCACCTAAACTATGCACTGTAGTGCACAGTTCTGATGGCTGTGAGAGAGTATATTTGAGCACCCAAGCAACGTGCTCAGAGCTACATAAACTAATTGATGTAGCATGCAGTTCTGATGGTTCTGAGTGCATATATTTCTGTGCTTACATTGAGAGCACCTCACGGCACTGAAGACGGATAACCAAGCAGCTTGTTATTTCAATAAACAGACTACATCATTAGTCTTGCCACCTGAACTTACGCGTCATAGCACGTACCAAACCCAAACCCAGGTCACCAAACCCAACCCAAGGCAACCCAAACCAAGCAAACCAAATTCAACCTCACCCAACTCATCCTGATTGAATTCAACCCAACCTAACTGAACACAACCAAATCTAACTGAACCCAACCCAATGCAACCAAACCCTACCCAATGCAACCAAACCCAAACCAATGCAATCCTAACAATTTAACCCAACCCAATTCATCCTAACCAACTTTAACCCAACACAATCCAACCAAAACCAATTCAACCCAACCCAATTCATCCTAACCAACTTTAGGCCAACTCAATTAAACCATACCCAGCTCAATTCAACTCAACCCAATTCAATCCAACATAATTTAATTCAACCTAATTCAATTCAACACAGACACATCATAATAAATAATAATAATAGCGGTTTCAGCGTTTACTAGGCTGTTGGCGGCACTCAATTGAACCAAAATCAAATCATTCCAGCACAATTCAAGCCAACCTAATTTAGTAAAATTGAATAGAGTGAATTAGAATGTATTAGAATGCATCAAGTTTTCATTTGATTGCACTAGATTTCATTACAATGCACTAGAATGCATTAAATTAGGGTAGATTTTATTAGGTTACATTAGATGCATTACATTGCATTAGGTTATATTGTATTGCATTAGGTTACATTACAATTACATTACAATCATGAAACAGATGGAATTAGAATCCAATAGGTTGCATCAGAATGTAATAGATTGCAATAAATCACGTTAGACTGCCATAGATTGCGTTACATTACGTTAGAATGCAATAGATTGCATTACAGCACGTTATATACAATAAATTGCATTACAGCGCGTTATAATGCAATAAATTGCGTTAGAACACAATAGATTGCTTTAGAATGCAGTAGATAGCGTTTGAAATAGAATGCAATAGATTGCCTTAGAACGCAATCACGGCTCAAAGAAATGAAATCATGACTGGCAAATCAATAAAATAGAGCAAGGTCAACTGTCAAATTTGACACATTTTTCGATGATCTCACTGGGTAGCATGCATTGTCTCTCTTTGGATCTCAATATTTTCCCGCTAGCCTAGATGGCCAACAGGCCAAGACCTACCTAGTGTTTTGGGCATTAGGGTAAACGCGGTATATAGTCAAATGGGGTAAGACAGGATCGCAGCCTTCATGGGGTAAGAAAGGACCAGCCCATGGCATGCACTCTAATTGCACTGAATTCAATTTGATAAAAGAATATGTTAGAGCAATCATTGCCTGTCATTTCAGTGTTTGTGGCAACCCTCTTCTGCAAATAATGAATTTCTGGCTAATTTTTAAAGAAAACCTATGTAAAGAAGGGTCACAAAATAGTTAACCCTGTTTGGGAAATAAGCTCTATCTAATGACAAAAAAATTTTTGGCCAGGTTTGTGGATGTAGGCAAGTAACCTCAAGTAATAGGCAACTTTTAAGACATACTAGGCATTCCTACCTGCTACCATCACTGCTTGACATGTATTCTAAAATGGGGTAAAAAAGAACCGGACATGGGGTAAGACAGGACCACTAAATGATCCTGTTTTACCACACAAGTGGTCCTGTCTTACCCCACAAATGGTCCTGTCTTACCCCAGAAATGGTCCTCTATTACCCTACAGTTTATCAAAAATAGTTTTTAAATGCATATATTATTGTGTAGTATTTTGGTCAAAATTTTTATCTTTTGCTCAACTTCATTATAACTTGTTAGCTTTTTTAATTAATTTTTTTTAATTTAGTGCACTATTTTAAATTGCATCAAAGGGATATAGAAAATAGGGATGTCTCTTCCCATTAGTGAGCTTCAGAACGAGTATGTGCAAGATTGGCTGGGGGAAAAATCACTGTGTGAAACATGAAAAGTAATTATGATCACAACTCTGTGAGAGGGCATGAGCTATGTTTGAAGAAGTGCACCACAAATGCAGTTAGCAAGAAAACACATGATGTCTGATACTTAAGTTATTATCCATTGGTTTTATAACCAATTTGATAAATTTTTTAGACAAAGACACTAAATGGAATATACCGTACATGAAGCATTTAGCAGTGCTCTACAATGAACCAAAGCCAACCCACTATTACTATGCTTAACAAAGTTTTCTCATGCCAAAAACTCAAATGTGACTGATATTAGAGTTGACTTCCCACAACACAAAACAGTTACAAGTGGTTGTTTAATCAAATAATGTGTTTCTAGTTTGATAATATTGAATATCAGATTTGTACTTTTATTAAAAACCTTGTAACATAAGAATTGCCAGTTGGTCCTGTCTTACCCCATGCCTGGTCCCATCTTACCCTAGTGGGGTAAGATGGGACCAGCTCACTTTTTTTAATCTGTACAGAAAACTGTGTTAGATGCAAAACATCTGAGTTGTAGCTTAGAAGCCCATTGCAAAACTACACCTTGTGATAGGTTTAGGGTTTTTTAGTTATTCATGGTATAGATGCTACAGGCTTGTTAGTGATTTCGGTCCTGTCTTACCCCATCTGAGTGATCTGACTGTATTGAATATTCCGACACATTTAGGACGCATCGAGAAATGAAAAACTATAAAAAAAACATATGCGTTATGTAAGTTCTGTTGCCTTCACGTGACTCTCAAAACACTTCACTACGCGTCAGCAACGATGAAACGTCACAAAATGTTGCCATCTTTATTAAAAAGCCTTTAGAATGGAAACCTACCAAATCCCTATATTCCGTCACTGTGTGTGGCAATATTCGACACGTGGTGAGTTGTATTGCGTGATTTGCGTCAGCGCTTCAAATTTAACTGATACGTAATGCCGACATCAACGTATTCGAATTCCGTTTGCTGTGTGAGCTGTATTGGGATACAACACGGCTTTGAATTAGAACACTAACGAATATTGAACACTACTTAATTACGTTTTAATTAACAGCTATTAGGCTTTTAATTAAGCAAATTTCAATTTTTGTACAAAGCTATGAACGATCTGTGTGTGTCCAATTCAAGTTGTGTCGGAATTAGTTTTCATGTGTCTAAATCCAACATCTCAACTTAATCATCTATTAATTTATTTACGACTTGAAATCAGCGAATACAAGTATACTTAAAGGATTCCTAATATATTCACAGACGTATTTAAAAGTCTCAAACCATAATATTCTTCCTATAAAAACAGTTATTCACTATTTGGTAGAGCAAGGTCAACTGTCAAATTTGACACATTTTTCGATGATCTCACTGGGTAGCGTGCATTGTCTCTCTTTGGATCTCAATATTTTCCCGCTAGCCTGCCAAGACCTAGTGTTTTTGCAGTATTTCGACACTCAAATGTATGACGTCACCATTTCAACCATCAATGAACGCATGGAACTAAAACAAAGCTTAATATAAAGGAAAAACTAGAGAAGTGACGGAATTACCTACGATGTCGGACTCGGAATATACCGCGTTTACCCTAGTTCGATGCGCAAATGTATGACATCACAATTTCAACCATCAACGAACGCATGGAAGTTGGAACTAAAACAAAGCTTAATATAAAGAAAAAACTAGATAGGTGACGGAATTACCCACGATGACGGAATATACCGCGTTTACCCTAACATGTTCCCCCTGTTCTTTGTCACTTCTGTCTGAAAATTCTGATCAGTCACTTCAAAATTTCCAATATTCCATCAGATCTCCCAAATTCATCATCAATCATAATGGCATGCAGCTCATGAGTCATGCCTATCAGGCTAGTGCCTATGATATAAAATTTTGTTCAACTGCAAAGCCAGAATAGAAGTGTCGGACTGTCGGCGTTGAAGAAATAGGCCCATGGCCTGTTGCCGATTCTTGAAAAGTAGAGCATTGCAACATTATTGGGTCGACTGCTCATAGCTCCTCTAGAAATGAGAAAAATAGTGATAAATATCAATTATTTGACCGTGAAGTTTACTGGTCTGTGGGGTAAGTGCCAGTCATTACCCACACAGTAAAACAAGAATGGAAATGAAAGAGACTGGAACTGAGATTTTACTGCAAGGCAATATAACAATAAAATAAAAACAAATACACATAAGGAGACAGGCCTATCTATTTACAATTTCAAGGGGATAGGAGCTGAAGGCTGCATTTAAACCAGGTTTCTGTTAAAAATGTACAGGGATTCTAAAATCCATAGGTCAGTAACACCGGGTCCAGTCATGTAAGCTAGAACTCTGAAATCACTATCAGACACCAGAACATGGCACTGCTCGGCATGGAGAGCCGCGCAGAAGCTTTAAAAAGAGCCGTGCAGAAGCTTCAGAATGGGAACAATACTTGCGCATCCTCCTCATTCAGCTCCAGCCTGCAGAGAGTGGATGAATATTGCAAGATCTTTGGCAACACTTCAGTAGCAAAATTTACACTTTCAGAAGATCTTGCCGACACATTTAGATTGAAATTCTTGCATTTAATATATTTGTCAGTCTTCGGCCAACTATTGAAAAAAAGTAAGGTTTCCGGTATGTTGGATGGATCAGGATACATAATGCAGTGAAGCTTGTCCGGAAATCAGTTACAATGAGTTCCCGTCAAAAAAATGTAAACATCAAGTTTACGGTCACGTAAGAGCAGTCAGACTGCATTATCACATGTTCAGTTGACACTTGCTGTACAATTAACAATCGGACTGTTTTTAGGGTAAAATTAGTTATTTGGGATAACATGTACATGCAAACTTGTAAATAAGTTCGTGGCTTGCAAATAGTTTTTCATTACTCACCGTAAATGGCTTTTCATTGAAAATTACCTGGCAACGCATCTTAAAATTACCTGGCGACACTTAGGGCTTGAAAACCCATATATTGGCGACGCTGCATCTACCCTCTGCACTCTGGATTCAGCTATGCGCATCCATGCCGAGCACTGCGGCGAGCAGTGCAATGTTCCGGTGTCTGATAGTGATTTCAGAGTTCTAGCATACACGACCGGTGTTACTGACCTACGGATTTTAGAATCCCTGTACATTTTTAAACAGAAACCTGGTTTAAATGCAGCCTTCAGCTCCTATCCCATTGAAATTGTAAATAGATAGGCCTGTCTCCTTATGTGTATTTGTTTTTATTTTGTCAATTTATGTTTTTATCTTCGATGTGAATTTAGTTTTCTAATTGATTCTTATTTTCTTATAGGTTTTGAACTTTTGAACTGACGATGGAGCTGGACTCCGAAACGTTTTCATTCTTAAGAAATGGTTAATATTCTGGCTGTTTTCTTTGCTTTTAAATTCCTGG